>NC_052082.1:45278492-45523492 GCF_015852505.1 Tachyglossus aculeatus | reverse complement strand
GGGTTTCTCCTCTGGAGTTGCTTGTAGGCGGAGACGGCCGCGTGAGCGCACTGGGCGGCCGCCTTCCCCTTGCCCATCTTCAGGTCGTTGCGGACCACGAGGATCATCTTAAATTCCCCGCTCTCCCCCATGACGTTTGCTTCGGTCGGGGTCTCCGGGCGCGTCTTGTTGGCAGGGCTCGGGGCTCTGGTCCCCAAGCAAACGCCGAGACCCCAGCCCAAGCACATGCCACACGCAACCCCAGCTAGCAGGCTGAGCGAGCCTGGCTGGGCAAAGTAATCCATGATCACCGACTTGGACAGCATCTTAGAGAGAGACAGAGACACACAGACACATATTAGTCATCACTTACCCAGCAAAGCCAATGCGTGGCAAAGAAATACCCCGGCAGGGCTTTCTAAACCACCGCAATCAAATCCTACTATGGCCATGCAGCTATCCACGTGGAAGCCACATGGCGTAATGGATAGAGCACGGGCCTGGGAATCAATCAGTCAGTCAGTCGTATTTATTACTATTATTTATTTATTTATTATTTATTACTATTATTTATACTATTACTCTATTTTACTTATTACTCTATTTATTTTGCTTGTACATATCTATTCTATTTATTTTATTTTGTTAGTATGTTTGTTTTTTTTGGTTGTTTTTTTTTTTTCTTCTCTCTGTCTCCCCCTTTTAGACTGTGAGCCCAATGTTGGGTAGGGACTGTCTCTATATGTTGCCAATTTGTACTTCCCAAGCTCTCTTCCTCCCTTCAAGGCCCTGCTGAGAGCTCACCTCCTCTAGGAGGCCTTCCCAGACTGAGCCCCTTCCTTCCTCTCCCCCTCGTCCCCCTCTCCATCCCCCCCATCTTACCTCCTTCCCTTCCCCACAGCACCTGTATATATGTATATATGTTTGTACATATTTTTTACTCTATTTATTTTATTTGTACATATCTATTCTATTTATTTTATTTTGTTAGTATGTTTGGTTTTGTTCTCTGTCTCCCCCTTTTAGACTGTGAGCCCACTGTTGGGTAGGGACTGTCTCTATATGTTGCCAATTTCTACTTCCCAAGCGCTTAGTACAGTGCTCTGCACATAGTAAGCGCTCAATAAATATGATTGATTGATTGAGCGCTTACTGTGTGCAGAGCACTGTACTAAGCGCTTGGGAAGTACAAGTTGGCAACATATAGAGACAGTCCCTACCCAACAGTGGGCTCTCAGTCTAAAATCAGAAGGCCAAGGTCTGCCACTTGTCTGCTCTGGGACCCCGGGCAAGTCCCTTCATTTCTCTGTTCCTCAGTTCCCTCACCTGTGAAATGGGGCTCGAGACTGTGAACCCCACGTGGGACCGGGACTTGTCCAACCCGATCTGCTTGTATCCACCCCAGCGCTTACTACAGGGCCTGGCACATAGGAAGCGCTTAATCATAATTATTATTATAATATCCATTAAGGGAGAACTTAGTAGCTCAGGGGCGGTAAGTACAGTAAAGGGATGGTCGATCCTCGGTGCTGGAGGGTGGCAGGGGAACAAAGCAACTCTACTGCACACTGGCTCCATTTTGTTGTTTATAAGGAATGGGATGCTTCTCTAAAATTGGCCAGATTTTATTGACACCATCGGACACTAGATGGAAAATGATAACGTACTGACAGAGGCTGGCTTTCCAACCTATTTACTGTGGGCAAACCCAACATATTCCTGGGAAAACTCTGGTTTAGACTTTGTGGGGAGGGAGGGAGATCAATTTCAAGAATCCTCTCTTGCCTGGAAACACAACCTCGCTACGCTGCATTCCCGGGGGGCTTGAATATCTCACCCCTCTCAGAGGCTGCTCAGGGCTCCGAACCCCTTTCCACTTTATTAAAACTACAGAAGTGCAATAATAATAATAATAATTGTGGCATCATTAAGTGCTTACTACATGCCAGGCACTGTACTAAGCGTTGGGGTGGATACAAGCAAACTGAGTTGACAAAGTCCCTGTGACACACAGGACTCAGGGTGTTAATCCTCAGCGTGGCTCAGTGGAAAGAGCCCGGGCTTTGGGGTCGGAAGTCATGAGTTCAAATCCCGGCTCCACCAATTGCCAGCTGTGTGACTTTGGGCAAGTCACTTAACTTCTCTGTGCCTGTTCCCTCGTCTGTAAAATGGGGATTAAGACTGTGAGCCCCTGAAGGACAAGGACACTTGTCAGCTGTGTGACTTTGGGCAGGTCACTTCACTTCTCTGGGCCTCAGCTCCCTCATCTGTAAAATGGGGATTAAGACAGTCTTTTAGACTGTGAGCCCACTGTTGGGTAGGGACTGTCTCTCTATGTTGCCAACTTGTACTTCCCAAGCGCTTAGTACAGTGCCCTGCACACAGTAAGCGCTCAATAAATACGATTGATGATGATGATGATGACTGTGAGCCCCCCGTGGGGCAACCTCATCACCGTGTAACCTCCCCAGCGCTTAGAACAGTGCTTGGCACATAGTAAGCACTTAATAAATGCCATTATTATTATTATTATTTTACAGATGAAGTAAGTGAGGCACCGAGAAGTTAAGTGACTAGCCCAAGGTCACACAGCAGGCCAGTGGAGGAGCCGGGATTAGATTCCAAGGTCCTACTGACTGATTCCCAGGTCTGTGCTCTATTCACTAGGCCACGCTGCTTCCTCCTGATATACTTCCAATAAAGTTAAATCCTAATGCGATGACTAGCCTGGAATGCCCTCCCTCTGCCCATCCGCCAAGCTAGCTCTCTTCCTCCCTTCAAGGCCCTGCTGAGAGCTCACCTCCTCCAGGAGGCCTTCCCAGACTGAGCCCCTTCCTTCCTCTCCCCCTCGTCCCCCTCTCCATCCCCCCATCTTACCTCCCTCCCTTCCCCACAGCACCTGTATATATGTATATATGTTTGTACATATTTTTTTACTCTAATTTATTTGTACATATCTATTCTATTTATTTTATTTTGTTAGTATGTTTGGTCTCTGTCTCCCCCTTTTAGACTGTGAGCCCACTGTTGGGTAGGGACTGTCTCTATATGTTGCCAATTTGTACTTCCCAAGCGCTTAGTACAGTGCTCTGCACATAGTAAGCGCTCAATAAATACGATTGATGATGATGATGATGACTACACTAGAGCCAGGGAGAAAGGAGGGAAGGATTACAGAGGATCTATTCCGGGTTGAAAGAGGGTTTGCTACAGTGAAGCATTGACCTATGGAGCACCCATAAGCTATTTTCCTACCTGGTGACAAATTATCACACCAAGAAAGTCCCATTCCCACTTAACTGCTAGGAAAAGACCTCTAACTGCTTAGCAGTAACTTGTTCGATACCCTGCAGAGCCTGGCTGCCTTCTCCCATCATCATCATCAATCGTATTTATTGAGCGCTTACTGTGTGCAGAGTACTGTAGTAAGCGCTTGGGAAGTACAAATTGGCAACATATCGAGACGGTCCGTACCCAACAGCGGGCTCACAGTCTTCTCCCATCATCATCAATCGTATTTATTGAGCGCTTACTGTGTGCAGAGCACTGTACTAAGCGCTTGGAAAGTACAAATTGGCAACATATCGAGACGGTCCGTACCCAACAGCGGGCTCACAGTCTTCTCCCATCATCATCAATCGTATTTATTGAGCGCTTACTGTGTGCAGAGCACTGTACTAAGCACTTGGGAAGTACAAATTGGCAACATAGAGAGACGGTCCCTACCCAACAGTGGGCTCACAGTCTAAAAGGGGGAGACAGAGAACAAAACCAAACATCCTGACAAAATAAAATAAATAGAATAGATATGTACGAGTAAAATAGAGTAATAAATATGTACAAACATATATACATATATCCCAGCCCCACCTTCCTGGGATACTCCTTCAGAACAGCCTTTCTAGGGGTTTTTGGACCGCTTCTAAATATGCACAAACCCACCCGAGCCCAGTTATTAAGCTTTAACAAGTTAACAGCCTTCTTGCACAGTCATGGACCTCTGCAATGCAGATTATGGAGCTGGCCCAATTACAATCTTAATACTGGCTTGGTTTTGAAGTCTTGCTTCTGTGAGGCCTGTTCTGGCTCTCTTTACGTGTCCTGCACCAACTCCCGGCCCCGAGAGCAAACTGAAGAAATTATAATAATAATAATGATAGCATTTATTAAGCGCTTACTACGTGCAAAGCACTGTTCTAAGCGCTGGGGAGGTTCCAAGGTGATGAGGTTGTCCCACCGGGGGCTCACAGTCATCATCATCAATCGTATTTATTGAGCGCTTACTGTGTGCACAGCACTGTACTAAGCGCTTGGGAAGTACAAGTTGGCAACGTATCATCATCATCGATCGTATTTATTGAGCGCTTACTGTGTGCAGAGCACTGTACTAAGCGCTTGGGAAGTATAAGTTGGCAACGTATCATCATCATCAATCGTATTTATTGAGCGCTTACTGTGTGCAGAGCACTGTACTAAGCGCTTGGGAAGTACAAGTTGGCAACATATAGAGACAGTCCCTACCCAACAGTGGGCTCACAGTCTAAAAGACTGTCTTCATACCCCTTTTACAGATGAGGAAACTGAGGCCCAGAGAAGTGAAGTGACCCGCCCAAAGTCACACAGCTGACAAGTGGCGGGGGTGGGATTTGAACCCATGACCTCTGACTCCAAAGCCCGGGCTCTTTCCACTGAGCCATGCCGCTTCTCGTGAAATCTGGCTAAACAAGATTTACTTAATGTAGGAAATTAGTTGAAGCATTTTGGACTATTAAAACATGGAAAATAGGCAGTAAGAAATCACATTCAATTATCTTTTGAGGGTACGGTCCTGCCTGAACTCGGAACTGATCCGCAAGAACTTCTATTGACCCTCAATCAATCATACGTATTGAGTGCTTACTGCGTGCAGAGCACTAAGCGCTTGGGACAGATGGAGTTGGTAAGAATGTTCCCTGCCCACAGTGAGTTTACAGTCTAGCTTACAACGCGTCAGTCTACAACTACAATCACCATGGGAGCTAGACAGCCTTTTTCTTTAAAAAACAAAATAAAAACTAAACCCACCTGACAAACCTAACGAAGTAGGATGCTTTCTTACTGCAATCATCATCAATAATCGTATTTATTGAGCGCTTACTGTGTGCAGAGCACTGTACTAAGCGCTTGGGAAGTACAAGTGGGCAACGTATAGAGACGGTAATTCTCCACTAGTGACTAAATCTTTCCAAAACTAGCTTTTCAGTTTTCTCTACAGAGGTGATTTAAAATCAGTGCTAGTCATCTACCTTTAAAATACAGCCTTATTATCATCATCATCATCAATCGTATTTATTGAGCGCTTACTATGTGCAGAGCACTGTACTAAGCGCTTGGGAAGTACAAATTGGCAACATATAGAGACAGTCCCTACCCAACAGTGGGCTCAAAGCCTTATTAGATACATGGAGCCGGTCTACACGCTGGCCGGGGCCGAAACATAAAAGTTCCAAGGAATTCGAGGGTCAGGGTCACCCGATTTCTCCAATACGTCATCTTTTTCTCCCGAGGCTGCCGCCGAAGTCTAAAGATGAAGAATTCAGAGTTTTGTTCCACGGTTCACGCTCACGCGCTGAACAAATGGCAACAAGCCCCCTGCCAGAGTTAACCACAGAGCCTACCCTTGGGACGAGAAACGCTGAAATAGCTGCAGTTAATTCCATGGACACATTCCCGTACAATGATCATGTTATTTATCTTATTTATTTATTTTATTTTGTTAGTATGTTTGGTTTTGTTCTCTGTCTCCCCCTTTTAGACTGTGAGCCCACTGTTGGGTAGGGACTGTCTCTAGATGTTGCCAATTTGTACTTCCCAAGCGCTTAGTACAGTGCTCTGCACCTAGTAAGCGCTCAATAAATACAGTTGATGATGATCATGTGCATAGGAAGCAAGTCCCGCAAAAGCCGCGACCTGGTGCTTCCCAGGTCATACAGAAGCAGCGGAAACAGCCCGGGCTTCGGCGTCGGAGGTCATGGGTTCAAATCCCAGCTCCGCCGCTTGGCAGCTGTGTGACTTGGGGCAAGTCACTTAAATTCTCTGTGCCCTAGTTCCCTCATCTGTAAAATGGGGATTAAGATTGTGAGCCCCACATGGGACAACCTGACCACCTTGTATCCTCCCCAGCACTTAGGGCAGTGCTTTGCTCGTAGTAAGCGCTTAACAAATCCCAAAATTATTTTTATTATTATTGTGAGGGAGGAGCTGGGGTGAAGACACTTTCGTGGCTCAGTGGAAAAGAGCCCGGGCTTTGGAGTCAGAGGTCATGGGTTCAAATCCCAGCTTGGCCGCTTGTCAGCTGTGTGACTGGGCAAGTCACTTCACTTCTCTGGGCCTCAGTTCCCTCGTCTGGAAAATGGGGATGAAGACTGTGAGCCCCCTGTGGGACACCCTGATCACCTTGGAACCTCCCCAGCGCTTAGAACAGTGCTTTGCGCATAGTAAGCGCTTAATAAACGCCATCATTATTATTGTTATTAAGACTGTGAGCCCCCCCCGTGGGACACCCTGATCACCTTGGAACCTGCCCAGCGCTTAGAACAGTGCTTTGCACATGGTAAGCGCTTAATAAACGCCATCATTATTATTGTTATTAAGACTGTGAGCCCCCCGTGGGACACCCTGATCACCTTGGAACCTGCCCAGCGCTTAGAACAGTGCTTTGCACATAGTAAGCGCTTAAGAAACGCCATCATTATTATTGTTATTAAGACTGTGAGCCCCCCGTGGGGCACCCTGATCACCTTGGAACCTCCCCAGCGCTTAGAACAGTGCTTTGCACATAGTAAGCGCTTAATAAACGCCATCATTATTATTGTTATTAAGACTGTGAGCCCCCCGTGGGACACCCTGATCACCTTGGAACCTCCCCAGCGCTTAGAACAGTGCTGTGCACATAGTAAGCGCTTAATAAATGCCATTATCATTATTATTAAATTCAGTCCACTCTTACAGATGAGATACCTTATTTAGAGTCACCTGAAAGGAGACCTATGCGCTGGACCACTCTGCCCATTTACTTTATCTTTAAATCGGGACAGTTTATCATTGGCACTCACTACGCACTTCCTAGGAAGCTTCCTTCTGCCACATCCATGGGCCCCTGGGCACCGATGCCCGCCGGAGTAACTCCCTAGATGGAATGGGAGTTCCAGATGAAGCTCAGCGCTTAGAACAGTGCTCTGCACATAGTAAGCGCTTAATAAATGCCATTATAAAAAAAAAATGTGACACGTGCGACAGGGACTGTTTCCAACCTTATTCCCTTGCACCTAGGCCAGCAGTGATTGGCCCATAGTGAGCGCTTAACAAATACTATTATTATTATTATTTACTGGGAAGGTCCCCAACGGTTTATAATGGGATTTATGTTCCCCTGCAAGCCAGGCTTCTGGTCAGCGTTTGACTAGGAAACCGAGGCAGGAGGGATATGGGAGGGATTGGAAGTGGCCATCGTCTCAGCAAAAACCCACCCCTTGTCCACCTCCCCAGTGCCATCGTGAAGCCAGAGGCGCTTAGTGGAAAAAAAAAACGGGCTTGAGCGTCAGAGGACGCGGGTTCTCGTCCTGGCTCCCCTGGCTCCCCTGCGTGACTTTGAGCAAGTCGCTTATCATCTGTTAAATGGAGATTCAATACCCTGAGTCTCCCCCTTCTAGACTGTGAGCCCGCTGTTGGGTAGGGACCGTCTCTATATATCATCATCAATCGTATTTATTGAGTGCTTACTATGTGCAGAGCACTGGACTAAGCGCTTGGGAAGTACAAATTGGCAACACATAGAGACAGTCCCTACCCAACAGCGGGCTCACAGTCTAAAAGGGGGAGACAGAGAACAGAACCAAACGTACCAACAAAATAAAATAAATAGGATAGGTACAAGTAAAATAGAGTAATAAATATGTACAACCATATATACATATATACAGGTGCTGTGGGGAAGGGAAGGAGGTAAGATGGGGGGATGGAGAGGGGGACGAGGGGGAGAGGAAGGAAGGGGCTCAGTCTGGGAAGGCCTCCTGGAGGAGGTGAGCTCTCTTGTAATAATAATAATTGGCATTTGTTAAGCACTTACTATGTGCAAAGCACTGTTCTAAGTGCTGGGGAGGATACAGGGTGATCAGGTTGTCCCACGTGGGGCTCACAGTCTTCATCCCCATTTTTCAGATGAGGGAACTGAGGCCCAGAGACTGTGAGCCCACTGTTGGGTAGGGACTGTCTCTATATGTTGCCAATTTGTACTTCCCAAGCGCTCAGTACAGTGCTCTGCACACAGTAAGCGCTCAATAAATGCGATTGATGATGATGACAAAGTGACTTCAGTCGTGTGGTGGGGTCAGGATTCGAACCCATGACCTCTGACTCCAAAGCCCGGGCTCTTTCCACTGCCCCACGCTGCTTCTCTGTACTTGTACTTCCCAGGCACTTAGTACAGTGCTCTGCACACAGTAAGCGCTCAATAAATACAGCTGAATGAATGGGGAGTCCCTGGGGCCAGCACTTACTTGTGGCGGGGAGAGGGAGCAGCAAAACCACCACCACCGGCTCCGTTCTGAACTGGTGCGCTGGAAGTGAGTTCCAGAGTCTTGGCCTCTACCCGGCTTCCTTGGTTCCGGACTCAGGAGACTCAGCGTGGCCTAGTGGAAAGAACGTGGGCCTGGGAGTGACAGGACCTGGGTTCTAATCCCACCACCACTACTTCTCTGCTGTGGGACCTTGGGCGAGTCACTTCACTTCTCCATCTTTTAGACTGGGAGCCCACTGTTGGGTAGGGACTGTCTCTCTATGTTGCCAATTTGTACTTCCCAAGCTCTTAGTACAGTGCTCTGCACAGAGTAAGCGCTCAATAAATACGATTGATGATGATGCTTCAGTTCCCTCACCTGTAAAATGGGGAGCGTGACTGTGAACCCCGTGTGGGACGGGGACTGTGTCCAACCCCCTTATGTATAATAATAATAATGGCGTTTATTAAGCGCTTACTATGTGCACTGTTCTAAGCGCTGGGGAGGTTACAAGGTGATCAGGTTGTCCCACGGGGGGCTCACAGTCCTAATCCCCATTTTACAGATGAGGTCACTGAGGCACAGAGAAGTGAAGTGACTTGCCCGAAGTCACAGCTAATTGGCCGAGCCGGAATTTGAACCCATGACCTCGGACTCCAAAGCCCAGGCTCCTTCCACCGAGCCACGCCAGTGCTTAGTATAGTGCCTAGTACCACCAAACTACCACACTTCCCCCCCTTCAAAGCCCTACTGAAAGCTCACCTCCTCCAGGAGGGCTTCCCAGACTGAATCCCCTTTTCCTCTGCTCCTCTTTCCCTTCCCATCGCCCCTACTCCCTCCCTCCCCGCCCCACAGCACGTGTGTACATATGTACATATTTATTATTCTATTTATTTTATTAATGACGTGTATATCCCTATAATTCTATTTATTTACATTGATGCAATTGACGCCTGTCCACAGTCTAAAAGGGGGAGCCGGAGAACAAAACCAAACATACTAACAGAATAAAATAAATAGAATAGATATGTACAAGTAAAATAAATAGAGTAATAAATATGTACAAACATATATACATATATATATATCATCATCATCAATCGTATTGAGCGCTTACTGGGTGCACTGTACTAAGCGCTTGGGAAGTACAAGTTGGCAACGCATAGAGACAGTCCCTACCCAACAGTGGGCTCTCAGTCTAAAAGGGGGAGCCGGAGAACAAAACCAAACATACTAACAAAATAAATAGAATAGATAGGTACAAGTAAAATAAATAAATAGAGTAATAAATATGTACAAACATATATATCTCGCCTGTCCCGCCATCGACCCCCGGCCCACGTCATCCCCCGGGCCTGGCATGGCCTCCCTCTGCCCACCCGCCAAGCTAGCTCTCTTCCTCCCTTCAAGGCCCTACTGAGAGCTCACCTCCTCCAGGAGGCCTTCCCAGACTGAGCCCCTTCCTTCCTCTCCCCCTCGTCCCCCTCTCCATCTTACCTCCTTCCCTTCCCCACAGCACCTGTATATATGTTTGTACATATTTATTACTCTATTTATTTCACTTGCCCATATCTATTCTATTTATTTTATTTTGTTAGTATGTTTGGTTTTGTTCTCCCTCTCCCCCTTTTAGACTGTGAGCCCGCTGTTGGGTAGGGACCGTCTCTATGTGTTGCCAATTTGTACTTCCCAAGCGCTTAGTACAGTGCTCTGCACATAGTAAGCGCTCAATAAATTGATTGATTGACTTGTATTTCCCAACTGCTTAGTCCAGTGCTCTGCACACAGTAAGCGCTCAGTAAATACGATTGATTGATATGTTGCCGACTTGTATTTCCCAAACGCTTAGTCCAGTGCTCTGCACACAGAAAGCGCTCAGTAAATACGATTGATTGATTGATTAGTCCAGTGCTCTGCACACAGTAAGCGCTCAATAAATACGACTGAATGAACGGATGAAAATACCATCCTCCTCCTCATTATTATTATTAATTATTATTATTATTATAGTCAGGGGGCCTCCCGCGGTTCTCACCTGACCGTCCCCCGCAGACAACGTGTCTCCCGGGCCGGGCCCCGCTGTCAATCATCCCCGCTCGGCGAGCGCGAGGCCCAACTCTCGCGAGAGCCAAGGCGCGGGCGTTCCTCCCGCCCTCGCGCCGGAGAGCGTCCCGGAAGTGACGTAGGGGTGCTTCCGGTTGGCCGGGGCCCCGCGGCGCGCGGGGGGGACGGGCTGTGAGGAGACGACGACGACGCCGTCGTCGCCGGGAGCCGGAGGTCGTGTGGGGACCGGAGCCGGGGCCCGGTAAGTCGGCCGGCCGCCTGAGGGGAGCCGCTCTCCCCCTCCTCCCCCTCTCCATCCCCCCCATCTTACCTCCTTCCCTTCCCCACAGCACCTGGATATATGGATATATATTTGTACATATTTATCACTCTATTTATTTATTAATTTTACTTGTACCTATCTATTCTGTTTATTTTATTTTGTTAGTATGTTTGGTTTTGTTCTCCGTCTCCCCCTTTTAGACTGTGAGCCCACTGTTGGGTAGGGACTGTCTCTAGATGTTGCCAACTTGGACTTCCCAAGCGCTTAGTCCAATCAATCAATCAATCAATCAATCGTATTTATTGAGCGCTTACTATGTGCAGAGCACTGTACTAGGCGCTTGGGAAGTACAAATTGGCATCACATAGAGACAGTCCCTACCCAACAGTGGGCTCACAGTCTAAAAGGGGGAGACAGAGAACAGAACCAAACATACCAACAAAATAAAATAAGTAGGATAGAAATGTACAAGTAAAATAAATAAATAAATAGATAAATAGAGTAATAAATATGTACAACCATATATACATATATACAGGTGCTCTGGGGAAGGGAAGGAGGTAAGACGGGGGGATGGAGAGGGGGACGAGGGGGAGAGGAAAGAAGGGGCTCAGTCTGGGAAGGCCTCCTGGAGGAGGTGAGCTCTCAGTAGGGCCTTGAAGGGAGGAAGAGAGCTAGCTTGGCGGATGGGCAGAGGGATTGGGGGCATTCCAGGCCCGGGGGATGACGTGGGCCGGGGGTCGATGGCGGGACAGGCGAGAACGAGGTACGGTGAGGAGATTAGTGGTAGCGCTCAATAAATATGACTGATTGATTGACTTGTATTTCCCAACTGCTTAGTCCAGCGCTCTGCACACAGTAAGCGCTCAATAAATACGATTGATTGATTCATTCAATCACGGGGCTCGTCCCCCTCTCCATCCCCCCCATCTTACCTCCTTCCCTTCCCCACAGCACCTGTATATATGTATGTATATGTTTGTACATATTTATTACTCTATTTATTTTACTTGTACATATCTATTTATTTTATTTTGTTAGTATGTCTGGTTTTGTTCTCTGTCTCCCCCTTTTAGACTGTGAGCCCACTGTTGGGTAGGGACTGTCTCTATATGTTGCCAATTTGGACTTCCCAAGCGCTTAGTCCAGTGCTCTGCACACAGTAAGCGCTCAATAAATACGATTGATTGATTTATTCATTCAATCACGGGGCTCGTCCCCCTCTCCATCCCCCCCATCTTACCTCCTTCCCTTCCCCACAGCACCTGGATATATGTATTTATGTTTGTACATATTTATTACTCTATTTATTTTACTTGTACCTATCTAGTCTATTTATTTTATTTTGTTAGTATGTTTGGTTTTCTTCTCTGTCTCCCCCTTTTAGACTGTGAGCCCGCTGGTGGGTAGGGACTGTCTCTGTGTGTTGCCAATTTGTGCTTCCCAAGCGCTTAGTCCAGTGCTCTGCACATAGTAAGCGCTCAATAAATACGATTGATGATGATGATGATATTTATTACTCTATTTATTTTACTTGTACCTATCTAGTCTATTTATTTCATTTTGTTAGTATGTTTGGTTTTGTTCTCTGTCTCCCCCTTTTAGACTGCGAGCCCACTGCTGGGTAGGGACCGTCTCTAGATGTTGCCAATTTGTGCTCCCCAAGCGCTTAGTCCAGTGCTCTGCACATAGTAAGCGCTCAATAAATACGATTGATGATTGATGATGTTGACTGTCTCTATATGTTGCCAATTTGTACTTCCCAAGCGCTTAGCACAGCGCTCTGCACACAGTAAGCGCTCAATAAATACGATTGATGATGATGATGATATTTATTACTCTATTTTACTTGTACATATCTAGTCTATTTTATTTTGTTAGTACGTTTGGTTTTGTTCTCCGTCTCCCCCTTTTAGACTGTGAGCCCACTGTTGGGTAGGGACTGTCTCTAGATGTTCCCAACTTGGACTTCCCAAGCGCTTAGTCCAGTGCTCTGCACATAGTAAGCGCTCATTAAATGCGATTGATGATGATGATGATATTTATTACTCTATTTATTTTACTTGTACCTATCTATTCTATTTATTTTATTTTGTTAGTACGTTTGGTTTTGTTCTCCGTCTCCCCCCTTTTAGACTGTGAGCCCACTGTTGGGTAGGGACTGTCTCTGTGTGTTGCCAACTTGTGCTTCCCAAGCGCTTAGTACAGTGCTCTGCACATAGTAAAGCGCTCAATAAATACGATTGATGATGATGATCCCCCCCGCCTCACCTCCTTCCCTTCCCCACAGCACCTGTCTCTGCGCTGTCAGCCCGCCCTTGGGGACGGACCGGCCCCATCTAAGGCAGAAGCGCTTACCACAGTGCTCTGCACACAGTAAGCGCTCAATAAATACGATTGAATGAATGAATATTCTATTTATTTTATTGTGTCAATTTGTTGTGTTTTGTCGTCTGTCCCCCCCTTTCTGTAATGTGAGCCCGCTGTTGGGTAGGGACCGGCTCTATCTGAGGCCGATTTGGACTTCCCAAGCGCTTACTCCAGTGCTCTGCACACAGTAAGCGCTCAGTAAATACGATTGAATGCATGAATATTTGTTCTATTTATTTTATTTGGTTAATGTGTTTTGTTTGGTCGTCTGTCTCCCCCTTCTAGACTGTGAGCCCGCTGTTGGGTAGGGACCGGCTGTATCTGAGGCCGACTTGGACTTCCCAAGCGCTTACTCCAGTGCTCTGCACACAGTAAGCGCTCAGTAAATTCGATGGAATGAATGAATATTTATTCTATTTATTTTATTGTGTCAATTTGTCGTGTTTTGTCCTCTGTCTCCCCCCCTTCTGTAATGTGAGCCCGCTGTTGGGTAGGGACCGGCTCTCTCTGTTGCCGACTTGGACTTCCCAAGCACTTACTACAGCGCTCTGCACACAGTAAGTGCTCAATAAATACGATGGAATGAATGAGTACTTATTCTATTTATTGTGTTAATACGTTTTATTTTGACGTCCGTCTCCCCCTTCTAGACTGGGAGCCCGCTGTTGGGTAGGGACCGGCTCTATCTGTGGCCGACTTGGACTTCCCAAGCACTTACGCCAGTGCTCTGCACACACTAAGCGCTAAGTAAATACGACTGAATGAATGACTATTTATTTTATTGTTGTTAATATGTTTTATTTTGTTATCTGTTTCCCCCTTCTAGACTGTGAGCCCGCTGTTGGGTAGGGACCGGCTCTATCTGAGGCCGACTTGGACTTCTCAAGCGCTTACTCCAGTGTTCTGCACACAGTAAGCGCTCAGTAAATGCGATTGAATGAATGAATATTCATTCTATGTATTTTATTGTGTCAATTTGTTGTGTTTTGTCATCTGTCTCCCCCTTCTAGACTGTGAGCCCGCTGTTGGGTAGGGACCGGCGCTATATGTTGCCGACTTGTATTTCCCAAGCGCTTAGTCCAGTACTCTGCACACAATAAGCGCTCAATAAATACGATTGAATGAATGAATATTTATTCTATTTATTTTATTTTGTTAATATGTTTTATTTTGTCGCCTGTCTCCCCCTTCTAGACTGTGAGCCCGCTGTTGGTTAGGGACCGGCTCTATATGTGGCCGACTTGTACTTCCCGAGCACTCAGTTTAGTGCTCTGCACACAGTAAGCACTCAATAAATACAATTGAATGAATGAATTTATATTTATTCTGTTTATTTTATTTTGTTAATATGTTTTGTTGTCTGTCTCCCCCTTCTAGACTGTGAGCCCGCTGTTGGGTAGGGACCGGCGCTATATGTTGCCGACTTGTAATTCCCAAGTGCTTAGTCCAGTGCTCTGCACACAGTCAGCGCTCAATAAATACGATTGAATGAATGAATGAATATATATATATATATATATATATATGTTTGTACATATTTATTACTCTATTTTACTTGTACAAATTCTATTTATTTTATTTTGTTAATATGTTTTATTTTGTCGTCTGTCTCCCCCTTCTAGACTGTGAGCCCGCTGTTGGGTAGGGGCCAGCTCTAGATGTGGCCAACTTGTACTTCCCAAGCACTTAGTCCAGTGCTCTGCACACAGTAAGCGCTCAATAAATGCGATTGAATGAATGAGTGAATGTGTGTATTATGCATATATATGTTTGTACATATTTATTACTTTATGTGTACATATTTATTCTATTTATTTTAGTTTGTTAATTTGTTTTGTCATCTGTCTCCCCCCCCAGACTGTGAGCCTGCTGTTAGGTAGGGACCGTCTCTACATGTTGCCGACTTGTACTTCCCAAGTGCTTAGTACAGTGCTCTGCACACAGTAAGCGCTCAATAAATGCGATTGAATGAATGAATGAATGAATGACCAACCGTTCCCCCCCCCACCCCCCATGCCGGCCGGCGTCCTTTCAGAGCCCCTCCCCAGCCCACCCTGCCTCAACCCGCCGCTGCCCAGACATAGTAACGACGCTGTTTGTTCAGCGCTCCCCATGTGCCAAGCGCTGGTCTAAGCGCTGGAGAATAATGACTATTTGTTAAGCACTAGACTATATGCCAAACACTGTTCTAAGCACTGGAGAATAATGAGTATTTGTTAAGCACTAGACTATATGCCAAACACTGTTCTAAGCACTGGAGAATAATGACCGTATGTGTTAAGCGCTATGCTATATGCCACGCACTGTTCTAAGTGCTGGAGAATAGTGACTGTTTTTGTTAAGCGCTCGACTATATGCCAAACACTGTTCTAAGGGCTGGATAATGATGACAGTATGTTTGGCGCTTGCTGTATGCCAAGCACTGTTCTAAGCGCTGGAGAATACTGACTGTATGTTAAGCGCTTACTGTATGCCGTGCACTGATTTAAGCGCTGGAGAATCGTGACAGCATTTGTTAAGCGCTAGACTATATGCCAAACACTGTTCTAAGCGCTGAAGAATAATGACCGTATGTGTTAAGCGCTATGCTATATGCCAAACACTGTTCTAAGCGCTGGAGAATAATGACCGTATTTAAGCGCAATACTATATGCCAAACACAGTCTTAAGTGCTGGATAATAGTGACCGTATTTAAGCGTTATACCTTATGCCAAACACTGTTGTAAGTGCTGGAGAATGAAGACAGTATGTTAAGCGCTTACTATATGCCATGCACTGATTTAAGCACTGGAGAATAATGACTATTTGTTAAGCACTATACTGTATGCCAAACACTGTCCTAAGCGCTGGAGAATAATGACCGTATTTGTGAAGCGCTATACTATATGCCAAACGCTGTCCTAAGCGCTGGAGAATACTGACCGTATTTGTTAAGCGCTATACTATATGCCATGCACTGATCTAAGCACTGGAGAATAATGACCGTATTTGTTAAGCGCTATACCATAAGCCTAGCACTGTTCTAAGCACTGGAGAATAATGACACTATTTGTTAAGCTCTGTACCGTATGCACTAGAGAATAATAACACCTGTCTCCCCCTTCTAGACTGTGAGCCCATTGTTGGGTCAAGACCATCTCTATATGTTGCCGACTTGTACTTCCCAAGCACTTGCTACAGTGCTCTGCACACAGTAAGTGCTCAATGAATGATTTATTTATTTTATTTGTACATATCTATTCTATTTATTTTATTTTGTTAGTATGGTTTTGTTCTCTGTCTCCCCCTTTTAGACTGTGAGCCCACTGTTGGGTAGGGACTGTCTCTATATGTTGCCAATTTGTACTTCCCAAGCGCTTAGTACAGTGCTCTGCACATAGTAAGCGCTCAGTAAATACGATTGATGATGATGATGATGATGAATGAAAGAATAAATGACTGTAATTGTTAAGCGCTATACTATATACCAAACACTGTTCTAAGCACTGGGTAATAATGACAGCATGTTAAGTGCTGTACTATATGCCGAACACTGTTCTAAGCACTGGATAACAATGACAGTATGTTAAACGCTTATTATATGCCATGCACTGTTCTAAGCGCTGGAGAATCGTGACAGTATTTGTTAAGCGCTAGACTATATGCCAAACACTGTTCTAAGCGCTGGAGAATAATGACCGTATGTGTTAAGCGCTGTGCTATATGCCAAACACTGTTCTAAGCGCTGCAGAATAATGACCGTATTTGTTAAGCGCAATACTATATGCCAAACACAGTCTTAAGTGCTGGATAATAGTGACCGTATTTAAGCGTTATACCATATGCCAAACACTGTTCTAAGTGCTGGAGAATGAAGACAGTATGTTAAGCGCTTACTATATGCCATGCACTGATTTAAGCGCTGGAGAATCGTGACAGTATTTGTTAAGCGCTAGACTATATGCCAAACACTGTTCTAAGCGCTGGAGAATAATTACCGTATGTGTTAAGCGCTATGCTATATGCCAAACACTGTTCTAAGCGCTGCAGAATAATGACCGTATTTGTTAAGCGCAATACTATATGCCAAACACAGTCTTAAGTGCTGGATGATAGTGACCGTATTTAAGCGTTATACCATATGCCAAACACTGTTCTAAGCGCTGGAGAATGAAGACAGTATGTTAAGCGCTTACTATATGCCATGCACTGTTCTAAGCGCTGGAGAATAATGACCGTATGTGTTAAGCGCTATGCTATATGCCAAACACTGTTCTAAGCGCTGCAGAATAATGACCGTATTTGTTAAGCGCAATACTATATGCCAAACACAGTCTTAAGTGCTGGATAATAGTGACCGTATTTAAGCGTTATACCTTATGCCAAACACTGTTCTAAGTGCTGGAGAATGAAGACAGTATGTTAAGCACTTACTATATGCCATGCACTGATTTAAGCACTGGAGAATAATGACTATTTGTTAAGCACTATACTGTATGCCAAACACTGTCCTAAGCGCTGGAGAATAATGACCGTATTTGTGAAGCGCTATACTATATGCCAAACACTGTTCTAAGCGCTGGAGAATAATGACCATGTTTGTTAAGCACTATACTATATGCCATGCACTGATCTAAGCACTGGAGAATAATGACCGTATTTGTTAAGCGCTATACCATAAGCCAAGCACTGTTCTAAGCGCTGGAGAATAATGACACTATTTGTTAAGCTCTGTACCGTATGCACTGGAGAATAATGACACCCGTCTCCCCCTTCTAGACTGTGAGCCCATTGTTGGGTCAAGACCATCTCTATATGTTGCCGACTTGTACTTCCCAAGCGCTTAGTACAGTGCTTTGCACACAGTAAGTGCTCAATAAATACGACTGAATGAAAGAATGAATGACTGTAATTGTTAAGTGCTATACTATATACCAAACACTGTTCTAAGCGCTGGGTAATAATGACAGCATGTTAAGTGCTGTACTATATGCCAAACACTGTTCTAAGCACTGGATAACAATGACAGTATGTTAAACGCTTGTTATATGCCATGCACTGTTCTAAGCGCTGGAGAATAATGACGGTATTTGTTAAGCGCTATACTATATGCCAAGCACTGTTCTAAGTGCTAGATAATAATGACGGTATTTGTTAAGCGCTATACTGTATGCCATGCACTGTTCTAAGCACTGGATAGTAATGACAGTATTTGTTAAGCACTATACAGTATGCCAAGCACTGTTCTAAGTGTTGGATAATAATGATGGTATTTGTTAAGCGCTTACTATGTGCCAAGCACTATTCTAAGCCCAGGAATAGATACAAGGTAATCAGGTTGTCCCACGTGGGGCTCACAGTCTTAAGCCCCATTTTCCAGATGAGGTAACTGAGGCCCAGAGAAGTGAAGCTGTTTTGCCCAAGGTCACACAGCAGACGAGCGGCGGAGCCGGGATTAGAACCCACATCCTTCCGACTCCCAAGCCCGGGCTCTTGCCACTAAGCCATGCTGCTTCACATCTCATTATTTTACTTGTACATATCTAATTTTATTTATTTTATTTTGTTAATATGTTTGGTTTTGTTCTCTGTCTCCCCCTTCTAGACTGTGAGCCCACTGTTGGGTAGGGACCGTCTCTATATGTTGCCAACTTGTATTTCCCAAGCGATTAGTACAGTGCTCGGCACACAGTAAGCGCTCAATAAATACGATTGATTGATTGATTGATCTGTCCGTTCTCCACACGAGCTCCTGGCTGTGATGACTGCTGGCTGGGCATTGTCACCAGCCTCTGGCCCCCGGATCTGGTGGGCGCAGCGGTTGAGATGGGTTGTGTTAATGCCCACTCTGCCCCTTCCCACTGCAGGGGTGTGTGTTTGTGTGTGTTTGTGTGTATAAGGGGGGGTCTTCACCGTCCTTCCCGAGCCAAGTCAATGACACCTGATCCTTGTGTTTCAATGTAGCACAACAGACGTCACTGTGATTTGCAGAAGGCTAGTGGAGCAATTCTGGCTGAGCCAGCCCAGTTGGCCTGGTAGCCCCCGCTGAGTAAGCCGTGACCTCCAGTTGATTTACACAGTCGACCTTTGTTTTCTCTCAGGGAACCTGCTGTTATTCCGGAGACTTAGGGCACCCAACAGTCGTCTAATATTAATTCATAATTATGGTATTGGTTAAGCGCCTACTGTGTGCCAGGCACTGGTCTAAACGCCAGGGTGGATAAATAAACGATGGTATGACTGAGCGCCTTCCTTCCTCTCCCCCTCGTCCCCCTCTCCATCCCCCCATCTTACCTCCTTCCCTTCCCCACAGCACCTGTATATATGTATATATGTTTGTACAGATTTATTACTCTATTTATTCATTTATTCATTTTACTTGTACCTATCTATTCTATTTATTTTATTTTGTTAGTATGTTTGGTTTTGTTCTCTGTCTCCCCCTTTTATACTGGGAGCCCACTGTTGGGTACGGACTGTCTCTATATGTTGCCGATTTGTACTTCCCAAGCGCTTAGTACAGTGCTCTGCACATAGTAAGCGCTCAATAAATACGATTGATGATGATGATGGATACAAGCAAATCGGGGTGGACACGTGGGGCTCACAGTCTTAATCCCATTTGTCTCTATTGCTGTATTTACTTTCCCAAGCACTCAGTACAGTGCTCTGTAATAATAATAATAATAATAATGGCATTTGTGAAGCGCTTACTATGTGCAAAGCACTGTTCTAAGCGCTGGGGAGGTTACAAGGTGATCAGGTTGTCCCACATGGGGCTCACAGTCTTCATCCCCATTTTACAGATGAGGGAACTAGGGCACAGAGAAGTTGTGACTTGCCCGAAGTCACACAGCTGACAAGTGGCGGAGCTGGGATTTGAACCCATGACCTCTGACTCCAAAGCCCGGGCTCTTTCCACTGAACCATGCTGCTTTTTTAGCAGCATCAGAATCAACTCAGTGATATCAACTCAGTGTCATATGACATATCATATGATATCAACTCAATATCATCCAGTGTCTGGATGATCTAGGCCTCTTCCTTGTATTGCTCCTGTGGCAGACTATTCTTTTGACCGTATTAGCACTCGTGACTGAAAGTGGCTAGGGAGGCGACAAAGCAGCTCTTTTGAAGAGTTTGTTGGATGAAGTTGAGGTCTTTAAACTTTTGGTGGATTCACTTTATTTGCTGACCCTCTCTCACTTGTCCACTAAAAAAATCGAGGATCAGTTTAGGAAGAAATGAAGAATAGACAGCAGTCAATCAGCAGTATTTACTGAGTGTCTGCTCCGTGAAGAGCAGTGTATTAAGTACTTGGGATTTTGTGTTCTATTTCTGAACCTACTTCTGGCTAAGAGAAGGCACTGATATTACTTTCTTGTCCTCCCATCTCCTTCAAAGTCACATCTCTTCCAATAGGCTAAACCTCTTCGCCACTAAATCCACATTTTCTCTACTTTCTCCCCCTTCTGTTGCCTTTACACTTGGATCTGTACCCTTTAAACACTTAATATTCCTTCCACCCTTAATACCACAGTGCTTATTCAGTGTATTTATTGAGTCCTTACTGTGTGCAGAGCATTGTACTAAGCACTTGGGAGAGTACAGTATAATAATAAACGCATTCACTGCCCACAACGAGTTTACAGTCTCGAGGACTTCCATACAGATCCATAATTTGTCAATCAGTGGTATTCATTGAACATTTACCATTTGCAGAGCAGTGTTCTAAGCACTGGCGAGTACAGTATGGTGGTTCAGTACAGTACAATAGCTTATAGTCTAGGGGGAGAGACAGACATTACTATAAATAGATAATTTATAATGTTATTTTAATGTCTGCCTCCCCCTCTAGACTGTAACCTCCTTCTGGACAGGGACCGTGTCTGCCAACTCTTGTACTCTCCCAAGTGTTTTGTACATTGCTGTGCTCAGTAAATATTGATTGATTGATTGATTCCATGTCCTTGGCTGTGTGACTTGGTATTTTTCCCTGAAAGGTCTTGTTCTAGTGGGGCAGGCATCTTTACGTTGGATTATTTTCAGGAAGAGCCAATGTCTCTTAAAAGATATCACCTTTCTGATGACCTGCAAATCTTACACCCTTCGTGCATTCTGGGATAGCCTTTGTCCTACTTCTGTGTGAAGTGACTGTCTGCCAGGTATAGTTTTACTTCCAGTCCTGTAAACTATTACTACTTGCTGAGAAAAAGCAGTTTGGATTAATATCCTCCAGCCTGTAATCTCCGTGGTTGGTTGATCTCCGTGGGCTTTTTTAGGGCCTTCAAATGGTGAAGGGTGCAGGGATGATTGAAGGCTTGATGGCAGCAGTCATGTACATATGAAAACGTGTCTACTGTAAAAAGAGCTCTGTTGTCCTGGTTGAAACCTGCTGGTCTAGTTCAGCATGAGTTGCCTGCCATCCAGGGGACTTATTTATTACCAACGCGTGTTGGTGAAGTTTCAGGAATCGAGTGTTCCTGCCTAGGCATTTCAAGCTTCAGTGAAAATGCTTTCCAGTAGACTTTTTCAGTGTCAGTCAGTCATTTGTATTCATTGAGTGCTTACTGTGTGCACAGCACTGTACTAAGAGCTTGGGAGAGTACAATATAATATAGACAAATTCCCTGCCCACAGTGAGCTTACAGTCTGGAAGACCTGGGTTCTAATCCCAGCTCTGCCACTTGTCTTCTGTGTGACCTTGAGCAAGGCACTTCACTTTTCTGTGGCTCGGTTACCTCATCTGTAAAATGGGATGTAATACTTTGAGCCATATCTGGGACATGGGTGGTGACCAACCTGATGAGCTTGTTTACCTATCTCAGCGCTGACTATAGTGTCTGGCCCATAATCAATCTGTCGTATTTGTTGGCCACCGTACTAAGTGCTTGGGAGAGTACAGTATAAATAGAGTTGATAGCCATGTTCCCTGTCCACAAGAGGCTTACAGTCTAGAAAGTGCATAAATAAGTTACTGACTGACCACATAGCTTGATCTTTTTGGCTTACACTTATTTATTTATTTATTTTACTTGTACATATCTATTCTATTTATTTTATTTTGTTAGTATGTTTGGTTTTGTTCTCTGTCTCCCCCTTTTAGACTGTGAGCCCACTGTTGGGTAGGGACTATCTCTATATGTTGCCAATTTGTACTTCCCAAGCGCTTAGTACAGTGCTCTGCACATAGTAAGCGCTCAATAAATGCGATTGAGGATGATGATTGGAGGCAAAAAAGGTTTTGTGTTGCCCGTGGATGGGGATAAATTGTTTCCTGAGCTGACCTGGTTTGCTCTAGACATCTATGCATTTGAATGTATTTTACCCGGTTACTGGTGTGTGCTTGTTTCTTTAAGTCATTTGTTTATCAACTTACCTGGACTTTGTGATTTTCCAGTAAAGCCATATAATAAGGAAACATTTCTTTGGCGTATTAAGTGACTGTCTCTTTTAATGCTGTTGACTCAATATCTGGCAAACCTGTTAAATCTCTTATTTCACCAGGAGATGGTAGTTAGTGTTGCAAGGTGGCCATTAATTACAACTTGAGGTTGGTCGGGACCCTTACTACCCCTCTGTTTCGGTGGAGAAGGAACATTTTCACTTTGTTTTTGTCTCGCCTTGTGCACTGTTGATTTTGGTCAAACTGTGGCACCAACACATGTCAAGACGATTGATGAGTGTTCTGTTTTTTGGATAGGTGCTGCTCTAGCTGGTTCTGTGAAAGCCGCTTTTGCAAGATTGAAGAACACGCAGTTCTGCCTCCTAAAATCTTCAAGGAGGCAATGTGACTAGATTAGAAAACATGATTTGAAGTTAGAGACCCTGTGATAGATCAGTCATTTGCTGAGTATCCGTAGATCACGTAAACCACTCCTGTTATTTTATCTCGTTTTCAAGAGCTTTCTCATTTATCTTACTGTCTCCCATTAGTCTGCAAGCTTTTTGAGGACAGGGATCACGTCTACTAACTCTGTTGTACTCTCCCAAGTGCTAAGTACAGTTGTCTGCACAACTGCTCAGTGAATTCAGCGGTTGACACAGGAAGTGCTTAAATACCATTAAAAAAATGGATTGATTCCTTAAAATATAATGCTTTGACTCTGAAGTCTGTAGATGCAAAACAGAATTTCAAGTACATAACATGGTTAGTCCAGCCAGGGTAAACCCTTTGTCACTACATAGGCAGAATTGCTGAAATATTTGTTTTCATGTTTGCCAGAAAGGATTAATCCTCTTAATTGTGTTTTGTTCTCCAAGTATGTTTAGCAGCACTCTGGGGTTATTGCCACTGAATCAGTAGATAGGCTTTGTCTGAAATGCCCTTTCGTGTTTGGTCCCACAGAGTTTGTAAGCCCATTTTTACCCTGTGGAATTTGGGTCTGCAGGGGATTCAGAAAAGCAGTGAGACTTAGTGGAAAGAGTCCAAGCCTGGAACACCATTCCCAGCTGTGCCATTTGCCTTCTGGGTGTGTGACCTTGGGCAACCACTAAACTTTTAAAATTATTATTATTATATTAAGTGCTTATTATGTGTCAAGCACTGTTCTGAACACTGGGGTAGGTACAAGTTAATCAGGCTGGACACAATCCCTGTCCCATATAGGACTCTCCATTTAAGTAGGAGGGAGAACAGGCATTGAATCCCCCACTTTGCAGATGAGGCAGCTAAGGCACAGAGAAGTGAAGTGACTTGTCCGAGACCACACAGCAGGGGAGTACAGAGCTGGAATTAGAACCCAGGTCCTCTCATACCCAGGCCCATGCCCGTTAGTGCCTCTTTTGCTACCCTAACTTCAAGTTTATCCTTTCCTGCCTTAACTCAGCCCTCTCCTCTGCCAGACAAAACTATTTCTCCTCCCTTATTGACACCCATGCCCATCATCCCCGCCAGCTCTTCCGTACATTCAACTCCCTTCTCAGGCCCCCGGTTCCTCTCCCTCCTCCTTCCCTCACACCCAACGATCTGGCCTCCTACTTCATTAACAAAATTAAATCCATCAAGTCCGACCTCCCCAAAGTCACTCCCCCCCCCCTTCTCCAACCCCCCGGCTCTCAACACTCTCTGCTACTCTCCCATCCTTCCCAGCAGTATCCTCAGAGGAGCTCTCCTCCCTCCTCTCAAGTGCTACTCTGGCCACCTGTGCTTCAGACCCCATTCCCTCTCATCTCATGAAATCTCTCACTCCGTCCCTTCTCCCCTCCTTAACTTCCATCTTCAACTGCTCACTCTCCACTGGTTCCTTCTCCTCTGCCTTCAAACATGCCCATGTCTCTCCCTTCCTAAAAAAACCCTCTCTTGACCCCACCTCACCTTCTAGTTATCGCCCCATATCCCTCCTACCATTCCTTTCCAAACTCCTTGAACGAGTTGTGTACATGCGCTGCCTCGAATTCCTCAACACCAACTCTCTCCTGGACCCCCTCCAGTCTGGCTTCCGTCCCCTACATTCCACGGAAACTGCCCTCTCAAAGGTCACCAATGACCTCCTTCTTGCCAAATCCAACGGCTCATACTCTATGCTAATCCTCCTCGACCTCTCAGCTGCCTTTGACACTGTGGACCACCCCCTTCTCCTCAACACGCTATCTGACCTTGGCTTCACAGACTCCGTCCTCTCCTGGTTCTCGTCTTACCTCTCCGGTCGTTCATTCTCAGTCTCTTTTTCAGGCTCCTCCTCCCCCTCCTATCCTCTTACTGTGGGGGTTCCCCAAGGTTCAGTGCTTGGTCCCCTTCTGTTCTCGATCTACGCACACTCCCTTGGGTGGCCTCATTCGCTCCCACGGCTTCAACTATCATCTCTATGCTGATGACACCCAGATCTACATCTCCGCCCCTGCTCTCTCCCCCTCTCTCCAGGCTCGCATCGCCTCCTGTCTTCAGGACATCTCCATCTGGATGTCTGCCCGCCACCTAAAACTTAACATGTCCAAGACTGAACTCCTTGTCTTCCCTCCCAACCCCTGCCCTCTCCCTGACTTTCCCATCTCTGTTGACGGCACTACCATCCTTCCCGACTCACAAGCCCGCAACCTTGGTGTCATCCTCGACTCCGCTCTCTCATTCACCCCTCACATCCAAGCCGTCACCAAAACCTGCCGGTCTCAGCTCCGCAACATTGCCAAGATCCGCCCTTTCCTCTCCATCCAAACCGCTACCCTGCTCGTTCAAGCTCTCATCCTATCCCGTCTGGACTACTGCATCAGTCTTCTCTCTGATCTCCCATCCTCGTGTCTCTCCCCACTTCAGTCCATACGTCATGCTGCTGCCCGGATTGTCTTTGTCCAGAAACGCTCTGGGCATGTTACTCCCCTCCCCAAAAATCTCTAGTGGTTACCGATCAATCTGCGCATCGGGCAGAAACTCCTCACCCTCAGCTTCAAGGCTGTCCATCCCCTCGCCCCCTCCTACCTCACCTCCCTTCTCTCCTTCTCCAGCCCAGCCCACACCTTCCGCTCCTCTGCTGCTAATCTCCTCACCGGGCCTCGTTCTCGCCTGTCCCGCCATCGACCCCCGGCCCACATCATCCCCCGGGCCTGGAATGCCCTCCCTCTGCCCATCCGCCAAGCTAGCTCTCTTCCTCCCTTCAAGGCCCTGCTGAGAGCTCACCTCCTCCAGGAGGCCTTCCCAGACTGAGCCCCCCTTCCTCTCCCCCTTGTCCCCCTCTCCATCTCCCCCATCTTTCCTCCTTCCCTTCCCCACAGCACCTGTATATATGTATATATGTTTGTACATATTTATTACTCTATTTATTTATTTATTTATTTATTTATCTTGTACATATCTATTCTATTTATCTTATTTTGTTAGTATGCTTGGTTTTGTTCTCTGTCTCCCCCTTCTAGACTGTGAGCCTGCTGTTGGGTAGGGACTGTCTCTATGTGTTGCCGACTTGTACTTCCCAAGCGCTTAGTACAGTGCTCTGCATACAGTAAGCGCTCAATAAATACGATTGATTGATTGATAGTACGGTGCTTGGCACATAGTAATGGCTCAGTAAATGCCACTGTGAACCCCATTTGGTACAGGGACTATGTCTCATCTGTTTCTGTTGTATCTTCCCTAGGGCTTAATGCAGAGCTTGTTACTTAATAAGTGCCTAGCAGATACTATTATTATCATCCTCATCATCAAGGGGTGGGGGATTCCCTGGAAAGACCCAAGGATTTCAGGATAGGAATAGATAGAAGATGGGCAGGGCAGGGTAGCTACCTTTCAAAAAAAAAGATATCGCTCAGATGACCTCCATAGTCACCAAGAGCACGAGCACTGTGCTTAAGAAAATTAGATATTAAATATAATGTCCTATACTTTAGGACAGTTTGTGGACAAATGTTTTTTGGGGATACAAAACACAAATTGAAATATTTACACTATCTAGAAGCAAATGGGCATTTGCCAGGAGTGACTGAAGAGGGGTTTGAGGAAGTTACATAATTTAGGCAGCATAGGAACAAGGAAAAGTTCACAACTTCTTTCATATTAGGGAAAAGCTGAAATTTCAGGAACTTTTTGAATCATAGAATCATCGGTGGCCTTATAGAGGAAGATTCTTTTTATCATGTCAGTGAACAAAGCCAGTCTCCGGAGTCTGTTTTCCCAGCGCATGTAAGGCCGGCATTACTGCCTCTCTGTTTCCTTTGGCCTCCTTATTTTCAGTTGTCCTTTTTCAGTTCCCCATAAGTTTCTATGGAATTTACTCATTGGGGCACAGTTTATGTAATATTAAATCGAGGGTGTTGACTATTATGCAGGGCCATATGAGAATTAAGTTTAGAATAAGGGGAGCAAGAGAAAAAGAAGGGAAGAAGAAAAGTTGAAAGGCCTCTTGAAATATCTCTTCTATTGCATTCTCCCGTGTGCTGCATGAATGAACCCTGTTGGGTTTCTTGAATCATCTCTTTTGTCAAAAATGAGCCACTGCGAGGTTGTTGATACACCACTTGTACTGCAAGGTGTCTTTTAATCTTAGAGTTATTTTCATTGACCTAGTCTTGGCACTTTTGACTCACAGGGCCTTGATGACTGCCTATAAACAATGTTTTAGAGGAAACACATTGTTTATGATGGAGCTTAATTATGGTATTTATTAATATCATATTTATTAGCACAGTGCTCCAGCTCTTAAGTACAGTGCCAGGCACAAAGTAAGTGCTTAACAAATACCATAAAAAAATTAAGCACTTATTTTGTGTCCAGAAGTGTACTAAGCCCTGGGATAAGTGCAAACATTACAGCCCAAACACAACTCCTGACCCAAAGGGAGCTTACAATTTAGGCGAGGTTGACATAAAGACAATGGTAAGAATATTTTGTAAACAACAACGGGCAACAAAATCAACAAGCCTAGAGGTGAATGTCAAGACAAGTAGAATCAATCAATCAGTGCTCTGCACACAATAAGTGCTCAATAAATACGATTGAATGAATGAATGAATCAATTAATCAGTGGTATTTATTGAGCACTTTCTGTGTGCAGAGCATTGTACTAAGTGCTTGGGAGAGTATAATAGAAAGAGTTGGTGGACAAATTCCCTACCCAGAACAAGCTTACAGTCTAGAGGGGGAAGACTAGAGGTGGGATGAATCCTGGAGCCTGTAAACAGGGTTTTGTGTACAAACAGGGTTTTGTGTACCAGCAGGATGCAATCTCTCTATTCTCCAGAAGTGGTTTCCATGGTTAGGGGTGATCACTTTGTGACGCAATGGTATTAGTGCCAGTGTCCAGCTATTTGTAGGTAACATGGTAAGGGGAGCATTGTTATTGGCAAGAGATATTGATCCTTTAAATTTACGTGCATTGTCCATGTGGCAGAGAACATATTTACCAACTGTTTCTTCATTCATTGTCATATTGAGCACTTAATCTGCGCATCAGGCAGAAACTCTTCACCCTGGGCTTCAAGGCTGTCCATCCCCTCGCCCCCTCCTACCTCACCTCCCTTCTCTCCTTCTCCAGCCCAGCCCGCACCCTCCGCTCCTCCGCCGCTAATCTCCTCACCGTACCTCGCTCTCGCCTGTCCCACCATCGACCCCCGGCCCACGTCATCCCCCGGGCCTGGAATGCCCTCCCTCTGCCCATCCGCCAAGCTAGCTCTCTTCCTCCCTTCAAGGCCCTGCTGAGAGCTCACCTCCTCCAGGAGGCCTTCCCAGACTGAGCCCCTTCCTTCCTCTCCCCCTCGTCCCCCTCTCCATCCCCCCCATCTTACCTCCTTCCCTTCCCCACAGCACCTGTATATATGGATATGTATTTGTACATATTTATCACTCTATTTATTTATTAATTTTACTTGTACATATCTATTCTAGTTATTTTATTTTGTTAGTATGTTTGGTTTTGTTCTCTGTCTCCGCCTTTTAGACTGTGAGCCCACTGTTGGGTAGGGACTGTCTCTATATGTTGCCAACTTGTACTTCCCAAGTGCTTAGTACAGTGCTCTGCACATAGTAAGTGCTCAATAAATACGATTGATGATGATGATGATGATAATAATAATAATGATGGCATTTATTAAGCGCTTACTATGTGCAAAGCACTGTTCTAAGCACTGGGGAGGTTACAAGGTGATCAGGTTGTCCCACGTGGGGCTCACAGCCTTAATCCCCATTTTACAGATGAGGTAACTGAGGCACAGAGAACTTGTGACTTGACCAGAGTCACACAGCTGGCAGTTGGCGGAGCTGGGGTTTGAACCCATCACCTCTGACTCCAAAGCCCGTGCTCTTTCCACTGAGCCACGCTGCTTCTCATATATGTGTTCTGCAGTTTTTGTTTCTGTACTCCCTCTAGACTGTAAGCTTGTTCCGGTCAGGGAATGTGTCTACTTGTTATATTGTACTCTCCAAAGCGCTTAGTACAGCATGCTGTGCACACAGTGAGCACTCAGTGAATACAATTGAATGAACACTACCCCTTTTTTTTCGGGGGAGGAGTGCCATAAGTTTCCACTTTGGGTAATACAAAGCCAGTTTCTGGAAGCCCCTTCTCTGTTTTTTTTCCTAGAGTGAGCATTTTTGGAAATGACCATCTTGGCTGTCCTGGACAGGATGCAGGCTCGCTGCATTATCCTGCTACTGTTACTTGCTCTGCCCCTTTATGTGCCCAGTGGACCACTGGTAGCAGTAACAAACGACAGAACTAAAGGAGGATAAATCTGTACGAGCTGGTGAAAGTTCAGTAGGTTCCCAGCTTTCTTTCATCCGATCAGTAGTTGAGAGCGACTAGAGCTCTGTCGCTAGCGGCATGACCTAGTGGATAGAGTACGGACCTGGGTTCTAGTTCCGGCTCTGCCACTTGTCTGCTGTGTGACCTTGAACAAGTCACTTCATTTCTCTGTGCCTCACTTCCCTCATCTGCAAACTGGAGATAAAGACTGTCAGTCGCCTGTGGAACATGGACTGTGTCCCACCTGAATAGCTTGTATCAACCCAAGTGTTTAGAACAGTGCTTGACACATAGTAAGGGCTTGACAAATGCCACTATTATTATTAATGTCACTAAGTGTGCTAATAGATGTATTTGGCTTTGCATTAGAATTCCAGTCATTAGTGTACTTCAGGAGGGTATTTAAAATCCTCCGCCGCTAATCATCATCATCATCATCATCAATCGTATTTATTGAGCGCTTACTATGTGCAGAGCACTGTACTAAGCGCTTGGGAAGTACAAATTGGCAACATATAGAGACAGTCCCTATCCAACAGTGGGCTCACAGTCTAAAAGGGGGAGACAGAGAACAAAACCAAACATACTAACAAAATAAAATAAATAGAATAGATATGTACAAATAAAATAAATAAATAAATAGAGTAAAAAATATGTACAAACATATATACATATATACAGGTGCTGTGGGGAAGGGAAGGAGGTAAGATGGGGGGATGGAAAGGGGGATGAGGGGGAGAGGAAGGAAGGGGCTCAGTCTGGGAAGGCCTCCTGGAGGAGGTGAGCTCTCAGCAGGGCCTTGAAGGAAGGAAGAGAGCTAGCTTGGCGGATGGGCAGAGGGAGGGCATTCCAGGCCCGGGGGATGACGTGGGCCGGGGGTCGATGGCGGGACAGGCAAGAGCGAGGTATGTTGAGGAGATCATCCTCTCCATCCAAACGGCTACCCTACTAATTCAAGCTCTCATCCTATCCCGTCTGGACTACTGCACTAGCCTTCTCTCTGATCTCCCATCCTCGTGTCTCTCTCCACTTCAATCCATACTTCATGCTGCTGCCCGGATTATCTTTGTCCAGAAACGCTCTGGACATGTTACTCTCCTCCTCAAAAATCTACAGTGACTACCGATCAGTCTGCGCATCAGGCAGAAACTCCTCACCCTGGGCTTCAAGGCTGTCCATCCCCTCGCCCCCTCCTACCTCACCTCCCTTCTCTCCTTCTACTGCCCAGCCCGCACCCTCCGCTCCTCCACCGCTGATCTCCTCACCGTACCTCGCTCTCGCCTGTCCCGCCATCGACCCCCGGCCCACATCATCCCCCGGGCCTGGAATGCCCTCCCTCTGCCCATCCGCCAAGCTAGCTCTCTTCCTCCCTTTAAGGCCCTGCTGAGAGCTCACCTCCTCCAGGAGGCCTTCCCAGACTGAGCCCCTTCTTTCCTCTCCCCCTCGTCCCCCTCTCCATCCCCCCGTCTTACCTCCTTCCCTTCCCCACAGCACCTGTATATATGTATATATGGTTGTACATATTTATTACTCTATTTATTTATTTATTTATTTTACTTGTACATTTCTATCCTACTTATTTTATTTTGTTGGTATGTTTGGTTCTGTTCTCTGTCTCCCCCTTTTAGACTGTGAGCCCACTGTTGGGTAGGGACTGTCTCTATGTGATGCCAATTTGTACTTCCCAAGCGCTTAGTACAGTGCTCTGCACATAGTAAGCGCTCAATAAATACGATTGATTGATTGATTGATTGATTGATTGATTGATTGATCAGCGGTGGAGGAGCGGAGGGTGCGGGCTGGGCTGGAGAAGGAGAGAAGGGAGGTGAGGTAGGAGGGGGCGAGGTGATGAAGAGCCTTGAAGCCCAGGGTGGGGAGTTTCTGCCTGATGCGCAGATTGATTGGTAGCCACTGGAGATTTTTGAGGAGGGGAGTGATATGCCCAGAGCGTTTCTGGACAAAGATAATCCGGGCAGCAGCATGAAGTATGGATTGAAGTGGAGAGAGACACGAGGATGGGAGATCAGAGAGAAGGCTAGTGCAGTAGTCCAGACGGGATAGGATGAGAGCTTGAATTAGTAGGGTAGCGGTTTGGATGGAGAGGAAAGGGCGGATCTTGGCAATGTTGTGGAGCTCCTCACCGTACCTCGTTCTCGCCTGTCCCACCATCGACCCCCGGCCCACGTCATCCCCCGGGCCTGGAATGCCCTCCCTCTGCCCATCCGCCAAGCTAGCTCTCTTCCTCCCTTCAAGGCCCTATTGAGAGCTCACCTCCTCCAGGAGGCCTTCCCAGACTGAGCCCCTTCCTTCCTCTCCCCCTCGTCCCCCTCTCCATCCCCCCCTTCTTACCTCCTTCCCTTCCCCACAGCACCTGTATATATGTATATATGTTTGTACATATTTATTACTCTATTTATTTATTTATTTTACTTGTACATATCTATTCTATTTATTTTATTTTGTTAGTATGTTTGGTTTTGTTCTCTGTCTTCCCCTTTTAGACTGTGAGCCCACTGTTGGGTAGGGACTGTCTCTATATGTTGCCAATTTGTACTTCCCAAGCGCTTAGTACAGTGCTCTGCACATAGTAAGCGCTCAATAAATATGATTGATGATGATGATAAAGCAATCTTAAAGGTTTTGCGAATGAAGCCATTAAAACTTGGTGTTTTCCATTTCATTTTTGAATGGCATGAAAGAAGAAGAAGACCCATTTTCTAGTATCTTTTAGATGGGTGCCTATTGCTTGTTGCTCTGAAACCAAGATTAGGGTTCTGGGTGTTCATATCTTGGTGTAAAACAATTCATATATTGCCGAGACACTTGTCTGTTTCTTTCTCCCTCCGTCCCCCCTTTGGCTCTGTCCCAAAGAGGAGCTGGAGCATCACCTTCACTTTCCCCATTATTCTCCTGCTCAAAGACAGGGGCTCCTCATGTTTAGAACAGTGCTCGGCACTTAGAACAGTCTTCAGTGTTAGAACAGTGCTTGGCACAAAGTAAATGCTTAAGAAACACCATATTAATTATTATTGCCGAAGAAAAGGCAAGAAGAGATTTGTTTGCCTTTTACCCTTCTGTGTCTGTCTTTTTCCCTGGGCCTCTCCAGGGGAAGGGTGGCATGTAGATCACTTTAGGTAGGTGTCTCTGAAAAGTGTGTCTCCGTGGTTTCTCTCTGCCTCACCTGATCACCACCCCCTCAAATCTGAGCCTCCAGCAGCCTCCCACACCACTACAAATAAACAACAAAAAAGAGAGGTGACATGAGAGTTTAAAAAGCGGGGGAAAGGCCCAAGGGGAGAGAAGTGAGAGGCACAGAGGTGTGGGGGAAGAGTGGTTGCAATGAAGACTCTCTCTTCAACCCTACTTTGCTCTTGTCAGAGACCTGGGCTGAGCGGGCCTGGAAAATTCAACCCCAAAAGTGAGAGCACAAAAGCAATGGAAGCAGCATGGCCTAGTGGATAAGAGCCCGGGCTTGGGAGTCAGAAGGTCGTGGGTTCTAATTCCGGCTACACTGTGTGACTTGGGGCAAGACACCTTCTCTGTGCTTCAGTTACTTCGTCTGTAAAATGGGGATTAAAATTGTGAGCCCCATGTGGAACAGACTGTGTCCAACTTGATAATCTTGTATCTATCCCAGCACTTAGAACAGCGCTTGACACATAAGAAGCATTTAAGAAACACCATCATTATTATTATCATCATCATCACCCCGGAAATCCACAGAGCAACGGCCCCCGTCACTCCAATGCTAGAAGATACCACAACTTTTACGATTTCAGGTTTCTCTCCTTTCCCCCAACTGTTCAGTGTATGAGTATCCTGAGAAACTTTTGTGACTATACAGAACTTCTTCAAATGATGTTGTTGAGGGTTGTTTGAGTTTTAAGCACTTAGTACAGTGCTTTGCCCACAGTAAGCACTCAATAACTGCCATTATTATTATTAATACATACAATTGAATGGATGAGAGAATGAATGAGTTTGCAAAATCATTTCCATGCTGCCATGGTAGTGACAAACACAGGGAGGAGTGTTTGGGTAATGTGCAATAAACCTCCAAATTAGAAAGTCAGTTTTCCAAAGACTCAAAGCAAGTGAAACTCGCTGTTTTTAATTTCTTATTTTTTCAAACTATAATTGATCCTCCTTTTCAGTATTTTAGTTGAAACCTTGATTTCTGCGTGCAGCCCAAGGTCAAGTAGATAAGTAAAAGCAGCTTGGTGATCATTTCATGGAATAATTTAAACTAAGATTTTCACTGCACTTTAGAGACATTGTAGGCCAGGGTTTCAGCAGAATAGAGCTTAATTGTGCTGTCAGTACTAGATGAATGGCTCACAAAGACTCTTCTGTGCACTCATTAATGCAGAGTTTTCTAAACAGCTACTGTCCGAAACAAAGGAAAACTATATTTTGAAGTCATTTTTATTTTGAATGTTTCAGCTGCTTTTTAAGTAAGTTTAGTAAGTGCTTTTTGATGTTCTTAGTAGATAAGTCTTCCAGATAAGACTGTTTCTTTCTCAGTGATAAAGATAAGATTCCTGCCTAACTTTTTCCCTTCTCTCCCCTCAGTTCCCAAGTAAACTGTTTCCAGGTATATTGTCCACCACGGCTATTTTCAGTATAGTTGCTGCTTAGTCAGTTTTAAAATGCCATGGCATCAGAGGGCATAAGCGAACACGACTGAGCCCCCTTCTTCCTCTCCCCCTCCCCATCCCCCCCACCCTACCTCCTTCCCTTCCCCACAGCACCTGTATATATATTTGTACAGATTTATTACTCTATTTTACGTGTACATATTTACTATTCTGTTTATTTTGTCAATGATGTGCATCTAGCTTCACTTCTATTTATTCTGATGACTTGACACCTGACCACATGTTTTGTTTTGTCTGTCTCCACTTCTAGACTGTGAGCCTGTTGTTGGGTAGGGACCGTCTCTAAATGTTGCCCACTTGTACTTCCCAAGCGCTTAGTACAGTGCTCTGCACACAGTAAGCGCTCAATAAATACGATTGAATGAATGATTAGACCTCCTGCCTTAGGTGGGACAGACTTGAATTTTAACCTCCTTACCTCTCCACCTGGCAGGTGCCCAAAGTTGGATTTTTCAACCTTGTCTGTTTCCCTGGGTCGGTCTTGGAGTTTTCCTTTCCTGCCCTTTGGCCCTTGCCCCTGGCAAGCCCTGCCACTTTCAGTGTCAGAAAGGACTTTGAGTGCAGGAATTCAGGTGTTGTCTAAATGATCTCCAAAACTTCGGTCGACTCAGCTAAAGGGGCTGGCTAAAATCAGTTACTTTACCAAGTTCGTATTCCCCCGACTTGCCCTAGAATATGAATCAGTTTAGATTCTCCTGCTTAAACCTTAGGCCAGGAATTTTCCACATTTTTTTTTAGAAGCTGCACCCATGTTCTCTCAAGGTTTTACCTGAAGCATCGAGATGCTAGATGCTTCAGTCTGATTCTAGACTTTAAGCTCGTTGTGGGGAGGGAATGTGTCTGTTTATTCTGTTGTGCTTTCCCCTTTTAGACTGTGAGCCCACTGTTGGGTAGGGACTGTCTCTATATGTTGCCAACTTGTACTTCCCAAGCACTTAGTACAGTGCTCTGCGCACTGTAAGCGCTCAATAAATACGATTGATTGATTGCTCTCCCAAGCGCTCAGTACAGTGCTGTGCACACAGTAAGTGCTCAGTAAATACAATTGAATGAGTGAATAAAAGAAGATTCCTGCTCGGCTCCCTAGCCCCTCACTGAGGTGCTAGCTCTTTACCTATACTATGTGCTTGAGAGAGTACAATACAACAGACACATTTTCTGCCCCCAACGAGCTTACTGACCAGAGGGGAAGACAGACATTAATATAAATAAGTAAATTAGAGATATGCACGTAAGTGCTATGGGGCTGGGAGGGGGGATGAATAAAGGGAGCAAGTCAGGGGGACACAGAAGGGCAAGGGAGAAGAGGAAAGGAGGGCTTAGGGAAGGCCTCTTGGAGGAGGTGTGCTTTCAATAAGGCTTTGAAGGTGGGGGGGGAGTATTTATCTGTCGGATATGGGGAGAGAGGCGAGAGGTCACCTGCGAGATAAGATGAGATGGAGGTACAGTGGGAAGGAGTGAAGTGTGTGGGCTGACTTGTAGGAGAGTAGTGAGGTGATACAGGAGGGGGCAAGGTGATTGAGTGCTTTAAAAACAATGGTGAGGAGTTTCTGTTTGAAGGGGAGGTGGATGGGCATCCACTGGAGAGTCTTGAGGAGAGGTGATACACTGCCTGAATCAATCAATCAATCAATCAATCATATTTCTATAGAAAGATGATCCGGGCAGCAGAGTGAAGTATGGACTGGGGTCAGGAGAGACAGGTTTGCCAAGCAGCAGTAGTAGCGGGGGGCATTGAATCCTGCTCTCATCAACTGCTGCTGATTCTTGAATTTCCAGTCTCTATCCAGTGTATGCCATGTTGACTGTTTGGCTTTCCCTACTGTGTTTGAGGTTTCCCCCAAGGACTTGTGAACTCTGTGGAAACTTCTGAATTAAGCTTTTGGGTTAGAACCCTACCTCCCGGTTCATTTTCCCAAACAAATCTTTTCAAAGGCAGTGATGAGTGGAACCTGATTCTTTAATGGTAATAATGATGATGGCAATAATAGTAATAACAGTATTTGGCAAGCACTGAACTAAGGCTGGGATAGGAACAAGGTCATCATGTCTTACAGAGTCTCTTTCCCACATGACACTCACAGTCTAAGAGGAAGGGAGAACCGGTATTGAATTCCCATTTTACAGATGAGCAAACTGATGCACAAGAGAAATTAAGTGACTTGCCAAAGACACATAGCAGGCAAGTGCCAGAGCTGGAATTAGAACCCAGGTCTCTGATTCCCAGGCCGTACTATTTTCACTTGGTATGCTGCTTCTCAATGTCATCTTGTCAGTATTCAAAATGATTAGATCATACTTAGGGAACATATAGCAGAAAAGATCATCTGTTTTCCATATGTTGCCAACTTGTACTTCCCAAGCGCTTAGTACAGTGCTCTGCACACAGTAAGCGCTCAGTAAATATGATTGATGATGATGATGATCTCTCTAGTTTTTTTGGCTCAGTTGATCTTGACATAAAAACCAGTATGTGGGTCACTTAACGGAATACATAAAGATTGAAAACTTCAAAGTATAGTGCCTATGAATGAATTCATGGGCCAGCATTATTGGGTACACTTTGAAAAGAGTCATTACTTTTTAAAAGCATGAGGATGAGGTTAATACTGGACAACAGTTGCTGTCATATGATCTCAAATTTAGGGCTTACTTCAAGGATTTTCAACAGACCTATATCCAAAAGCATGAGACGGACCATTTATACATTCACCTAAATGTTCACGTTTCTTGCATTAACTCAGATTCTGTAATAGGAAAGTATGGCAGAGGCGGTGGGGGGATATGGCCTGGGGAAACAAATGGCCCTTAAGGTCACAGTTAGGAAAACATGAGCAGGCCTCAGTTTGGCAGACACAATGGGTTAACTTGGTTCTCTTCCTATGACTCCGATCTCTCCTTTTCAGATTCTCAGTGCCCTGCTCTTTTCGCTTTTCGTTTAGCCTGTCTCACAGAGTTCATCAGCTCACATGCCTCCAACTCAGTGCGCATCAGGCAGAAAAATCTGCGCATCAGGCAGAAACTCCTCACCCTGGGCTTCAAGGCTGTCCATCCCCTCGCCCCCTCCTACCTCACCTCCCTTCTCTCCTTCTCCAGCCCAGCCCGCACCCTCCGCTCCTCCCCCGCTAATCTCCTCACCGTACCTCGCTCTCGCCTGTCCCGCCATCCACCCCCGGCCCACGTCATCCCCCGGGCCTGGAATGCCCTCCCTCTGCCCATCCGCCAAGCTAGCTCTCTTCCTCCCTTCAAGGCCCTACTGAGAGCTCACCTCCTCCAGGAAGCCTTCCCAGACTGAGCCCCTTCCTTCCTCTCCCCCTCGTCCCCCTCTCCATCCCCCCATCTTACCTCCTTCCCTTCCCCACAGCACCTGTATATATGTATATATGTTTGTACATATTTGTTACTCTATTTTACTTGTACATATCTATTCTATTTATTTTATTTTGTTAGTATGTTTGGTTTTGTTCTCTGTCTTCCCCTTTTAGACTGTGAGCCCACTGTTGGGTAGGGACTGTCTCTCTATGTTGCCAACTTGTACTTCCCAAGCGCTTAGTACAGTGCTCCGCACACAGTAAGCGCTCAATAAGTACGATTGATGATGAAGATGATGATGATGACTCCCAAATCCATTTTTCTAGCCCAGACCTCTCACTGGACCTGCAGTCCCACATCTCTTCTTGCCGCCACAAGGTCACCACTGGGCTGTCCCGCCGGCACCTCAAGCTCACTTGTGTCTAAAACAGAACTTCTCGTCTTTCCCGCTAAACCCACTCCTCCCGGTTTTTCCTTCTCGTTCGATAACACAACCATCCTCCCTGTCCCAGCAGCTTACTACCAATGTATTGTCCTCGAATCCTGGCCGTTCAGTTCTTGCATTCAGTCTGCGGTGCCAAATTCTGCTGGTTCTTCCAAAACAACATATCCTAGATCCTCCCCTTCTGCATCCCAACTCTTACCATCTTGAGATGAGCTCTGGTCATACTGCAGCTAGGCTTGTTGCCTCAGCCTCCTCGCTGGTCTCCCAGCCTCCAGCCTCTCTCGATTCCTACCTATAATTAGATGCTGCTAGACGGTTCATCTTCTTGAAGTGTCCCTCGGCCCACGTCTCTCCACTCTTCCAAACCCTTCACTGACTTCCTGTGGCTTTCCGCATCAAACAGAATCTCCTCATGATGCACCTCAAGGCCCTTCACGGCTCATCCCACCGTACTTCTCTGTGCCTCAGTTTCCTCAGCTGTAAAATGGGGATTAAGACTTTGAGCCCCTTGTGGGACAGGGACTGTTTCAAACCTAATTGGCTTGTATCTGCCCCAGCACTTAGAATAGTGCTTGACACGTAGTAAGTGCTTAACAAATATTAGTGTTGTTATTATTGTTATTATTGTTCAGTCTCTTCACCCTCTATCCCCCATCCCTCTCTCTCCTTCGAAGCCAGTCTTTTAGCTGTAATTTGCCTTCAACTCTCCTAGCTCCATACGAGAAGCGGCGTGGCTCAGTGGAAAGAGCCCGGGCTTTGGAGTCAGAGGTCATGGGTTCGAATGCCGACTCCACCAATTGTCAGCTGTGTGACTTTGGGCAAGTCAGTTAACTTCTCTGTGCCTCAGTTACCTCATCTGGAAAATGGGGATTAAGACTGTGGGCCCCACGTGGGACAACCTGATCACCTTGTAGCCTCCCCAGCGCTTAGAACAGTGCTTTGCACATAGTAAGCGCTTAATAAATGTCATTATTATTATTATTATTATTCAGAAATGCCATTCTCCCATCTTGGGACTCCCTGTCTCCCTCGCCAAATCCAACTGACCACAGCTCTTCCCACATTCAAAGCTCTCTTAAAATTGCACCTCTTCCAACAGTTCTTTCCCAGTTAATTTCCCAGCACTCTAAGCCATATAAACATATCAGCCAACTCTAGCACTTATGAATTTATTTATACTCAGCCGCAGTACTCTTGCATATGTTCATGCAGTGATTTATTTTGACTATTCTAGTAAATATTTCCAAGTCCGTTGTCACTTGTTTGTTCTGTACTTCCCAAGCACTTAGCATATCGCACCACATCAAGTAGGCACTCAATAGATCGATTACAGCCAAGATGACAATGATTGGGTGTGGCATTCTCTTTCTTGAAAATTTAGCTCATGATGTAAAACGCGTTGACTTAAAATACAGTTAAAAAGGGTAGATATAGTAAAGCCATTAGAGTTATTTCAGAATAAAGAGGATGAGTTGTAACTTTCTTGAAAAATATTTTCCCAGGACATCTAAAGTTCTAGCTAAAAGTCAATGTACCGTATTTATTGAGCACTTGCTGTACTAAGCGCCTGGGAGAGTACAGTACAACAAGAGTCTGTAGACATTTTCTGGCCCACAAGAGATTAAGACCATGAGGCCCACATGGGACATGGACTGTGTCCAACCTGACAAGTTTGTATCTACCCCAGCACTCAAGTACAGTGCCTGGCACCTAGTAAGTGCTTAACAAATACTATTTTAAAGAAACCTCCGAAACATTTACAGTTAGACCTCTACCCCTAAAGGCAGTGCTCAGTGTTGAAATTGAGGGTTTGTGGGTTTTTTTTTTTTTTAAGCCAGCATCGTTCAGAGAATGCAAGGGTGTGTCAGGGTCACATTTCTGATTCTAGAATTTATTCAAAGAGGCAATTCTAAACGAGCACCAGAAAGGGCAACCAGAGCAACTCCTGTTCACCTGCAGCTCTGCTCTCCAACCAGAAGATCACATTTATGGGGTTTCAGGGTTCAAAGGAACTCAGGAGCCCTATCTTTTGTCTGAGAAAAACCCAAGAAGGCTCACTCCTCCACCTTTTCCCTTTTCCCAGCCTCCAGGTGGGAAGCAGGCTAAAATGATAATTACTACAATGGAATCCTGACCTGATACTTGCTCACCCAGGGAGCTACCTCTGAACTGGATTGGCTTTGAGTTCAGTGATTAAATTCCTGCTGATGAATTAGATTTATTCGTTTTTCCTTTTTTCTCCCCTTGGTAGCACTCGCTTAGATCACCACTATAATTGTCATCAGTAAGGCTTTATTAAATGTCCTTAGGGTGAGTAACACTCTGCTGGATAGTGCACTCATTTCATGTGGCAGTTGCAGTGAAGCACATCAATCAATCAATCAATCATATTTATTGAGCGCTTACTGTGTGCAGAGCACTATACTAAGCGCTTGGGAAGTACAAGTTGGCAACATATAGAGACAGTCCCTACCGCAACAGTGGGCTCACAGTCACATTGGTTCCTGTGCTCATTTTCCAGTGTTCAGTCAATTGTTTCTTTACCAAATATGTTATTTCCTATCAGTCCCCAAATTGATGGTTTGAGCAACTCTCCTAATAGTAATCATCAATCAATGATATCTTTTGAGCTCTTACTTTGTGCAGAGCACTATACCAAGCACTTGGGAGAGTACAACAGAATTAGCAGACATGTTCCCTGTCCATAACAAGCGTATAGTCTAGAGACTGCAATAATGGAATTTATTGAGTAACCCCAAGCTCAAGACACATTCTCTGCCCACAGGGTTCTTTCTAAAAGAGACAGAAAGGTATTTACAAATAGAGTAGTCAGAATAAATACTGTGCGTATATGATTGTGTATATACATATTTATACGAATAAATGCACACATTCGCAAGTGCTGAAAGTGCCTATCGGATCTAGACTGTGATCCTGTTGTTGGGTCGGGACCCGTCTCTATACGTTGCCAATTTGTACTTCCCAAGTGCTTAGTACAGTGCTCTGCACACAGTAAGTGCTCAATAAATGTGATTGAATGAATGAATAAATGAAATATGAAGTGGGATATTGAGAATTAATCGGGATGGGCCTGATAAAGGAGGTGGAATCTTAGAAGAACTTTGGAGAGGGATAGAGCTGTTGTGGTCTGTTGGGTTTTGGGTGTGGAAGGGAGTCACAAGGTGGAGGAGGGAGTTCCGAGCTGGAGAAATATTCTGTCTCTTGAGATCAATAAGAACATCACTGCCTCCAGCGACAAAAAGGCCTAGTATCCTTGAGCCTAAAAATCCAAACAAAGAAGGCATCTGTGGGTCACTTCCCTATCTGGGACGAGTCATAGCGGACTCCCTCAATTGAACTTTATATGTCTCTGTAGCTTTTATTCAACAAAAGATAGAAGAAATATACCGTTATATATGTCTGAAGAAGAAAATCCAAATTATTTTACTTTTAAAAATATGAATGAATAAGAATGGACTATGGGTGATGTTACTTGTACATATCTATTCTATTTTATTTTGTTAGTATGTTTGGTTTTGTTCTCTGTCTCCCCCTTTTAGACTGTGAGCCCACTGTTGTGTAGGGACTGTCTCTAGATGTTGCCAACTTGTACTTCCCAAGCGCTTAGTACAGTGCTCTGCACACAGTAAGCGCTCAATAAATACGATTGATTGATTGATGTTGTAATAATGCTTTTCCGACGATCTGCATGGTTAAAGATTTCAGTATTTTTCATTTTGAAAGGCAAATGTTTTTGAAACTGGAAATCCAACTTGTTTATGAAAAAAAGAGCTAATTAAAAGAATATGGGCTAGTTTCCTGGATTATTTCTTACAAAACAAAATACCAGACTATTATTCTAGCTTTTAGGGGAAAACTTTGGAGGAGGCAATGTCACTATATTTTTTCTTTAGTCTATTGTGAAAGGATCCCATTTTGCAGAGCAGAGAATTCCTTTTGCAACTATTTTCTCAAATAAATTGCACAATGCCGTTTTTATGAATAAGAGCTCATAAAGAGCAAGTTGTTTTGCTTAAAGTTCTTTTATCTCAAGAAGTGGCTATGGAAAAGAGTAAATAGAGGAAAACAATCAGATTTCAGAGTGCTTTTCTACAGAAGAGATTTTTTGGAACATTTTACAATCATAATTTAAGTAACTCTTATTTTGTTCACTGTTCACAGGGAGAGCATTAATTCCCATTACGTTCCCATGTAATATAGGTAAATTGTTCTTTTGAATGAAGCAGGTTACCTACACATAGGGTGACTATTCATCCGTTTTTCAGCTGGTCTGTCCCCCAGCTAGTACCGATACAAAAACAGTTGCTTGTGTGTCGAGTTTTTGTGATTTTTATTTTCAGTACCAAGCGGCCCTCTGGCATGGCTCCCACTGCCGAATTCTGCAGCTTGGACCTGGTGCCAGAGTTCTCGCAGACCTCGGAGGGGGGACACGGGAGCAAGTGGGAGGTGTGGGGATCCCCCTGAAAATAATTCCATGATTACATGAAATCGGCCCCAAAACGGTGCCTGTGACATCGTCACATTGTGTACCTAAAGTTCAATTCAATCGTATTGAGTGCTTTCTGTGTGCTGAGCACTGTACTAAGCGATTGGGAGAGTATGGTATAACAAGAAACAGATACATTCCCTCCCCACAACGAGTTTACCATCTAGAGGATGGGCTTACAGTGTAGTCTAAAGTAACACGCATGATGTCTTGTGCTTCTCCCTTATTTTAAAAAATGGTATTAAGTGCTTATTATGTGCCAGGCACTGTTCTAAGCTCCTGGGTAGATACGAGGTAATCAGGATGGACACCATCCCTTCCCACAGGGGACTCACAGTCTTAATCCCCGTTTTACAGGCGAGGGAACTGAGACGCAGAGAAGTGAAGTCAATCAATCAATCAATCATATTTATTGAGCGCTTACTATGTGCAGAGCACTGTACTAAGCGCTTGGGAAGTACAAATTGGCAGCATATAGAGACAGTCCCTACCCAACGTTGGGCTCACAGTCTAAAAGGGGGAGACAGAGAAAAAAAAAACAACCAAACATACGAACAGAATAAAATAAATAGAATAGATATGTACAAGTTAAATAAATAAATAAATAGAGTAATAAATCTGTACAAACATATATACAGGTGCTGTGGGGAAGGGAAGGAGGTAAGATGGGGGGGATGGAGAGGGGGACGAGGAGAAGTGACTTGAACAGGGTCACACAGCAGACAGTCAGCGGTTCTGGCATTAGAACCCGGGTCTTTTGACTCCCAGTTCCGTGATCTCTCCACAAGGCCGCCCTTATTCCTTGATCAGGAATTGTCAGTGTTCCCTGTACAGTATTTGGCTAAATATAAAACAAACTCATGACCCCTTACTCTTAGCAGCCTTGTCATGGTGAATATTGACTATCTGTGCTTCCACATGGTAGACCCTCTAGGTTCAGTAATTTAATTTGACATATAAAACAGCAGAGTGATCTCTTGTGGGAGAAAACTTGAACTGTGGGAATTCCTGGAGCTGCTGTTGTCCTGTAAACAATCTAGCATAGTTAGTAAGATTGCTTCACTAGCAGCGTGGCTCAGTGGAAAGAGCCCGGGCTTTGGAGTCAGAGGTCGTGGGTTCGAATCCCGGCTCCGCCACAAGTCTGCTGTGTGACCTTGGGCAAGTCACTTCAATTTTCGGAGCCTCAGTTACCTCATCTGTAAAATGGGGCTGATGACTGTGAGCCCCACGCGGGACAACCTGATCAGCTTGTTTCCCCCCAGCGCTTAGAACAGTGCTTTGCACATAGTAAGCGCTTAACAAATGCCATCATTATTATTATTATTATTATTATTATTCTGCTGCAGACTTAAGAAAAGAACCTGGAGATTCCTTAGTGTTTAGTGGCAGAGTGAATAAGCGTTTGCCCGCAGCCCTGAACATGCTGAAACTACCAGGTGTTTTACCTATTGATATAAATTAATATCATTTTTAGGATATGCATAAGCCAAATTAACACCATGATTTTCATTATGGTTACTGTATCAACTGCTCAGAGAAGCAGCATGGCTCAGTGGAAAGAGCACGGGCTTTGGAGTCAGAGGTCATGGGTTCGAATCCCTGCTCCACCAACTGTCAGCTGTGTGACTTTGGGCAAGTCAGTTAACTTCCCTGTGCCTCAGTTACCTCATCTGTAAAATGGGGATTAAGACTGTGAGTCCCACATGGGACAATCTGATCACCTCGTAACCTCCCCGGCGCGTAGAACAGTGCTTTGCACATAGTAAGCGCTTAATAAATGCCATTAAAAAAAACTGCTTATGGCTCAAAAGAGCCACGAGAGAGCAGTAATTTAGAAGCAGCGTGGCTCAGTGGAAAGAGCCCGGGCTTTGGAGTCAGAGGTCGTGGGTTCGAATCCCGGCTCCGCCACAAGTCTGCTGTGTGACCTTGGGCAAGTCACTTAACTTCTCTGAGCCTCAGTTACCTCATCTGGAAAATGGGGATGAAGACTGTGAGCCCCACATGGGACAACCTCATTACCTTGTTTCCCCTCCCCAGCACTTAGAACAGTGCTTTGCACATAGTAAGCGCTTAACAAATGCCATTATTATTATTATTATTAATGGAAATGCCATTACTTTTATCATAATTTATTCATCATTTTTGCTAGTGGACACCTGAAAGTAAAACTCACCCACTTGGCCGTAGACATATTCTCCAGCTAGAAGGCGTGTAGAGTGCTTCGCATATAGTAAGCGCTTAACAAATACCGTCATTATTATTATTATTATGTAGAGGAAATCTAAATGGAAGTGGCAGAGTTCATAGAACTGCATCCAGCCTGCTTTGGCTTCTAACCTGTGACTTGAAAACTGGCCAGTCGTAGGCAGAAAAGGACCTTGCTCCTTCTTCAGCAGCCTCTCAGAGTGGTTTATATAAATAATAGAAGTAGGGCTAATATTTATTGAGTCCCTACTGGGTACAGTGCACTAAGCTCTTGGGAAGTTAAAAAAAACAAGCAAGTAGCTCATGCACTGCCCATAAAGAGATTACACTGCAGTGGGGGGAAAAATGAAAATATTTACAAATACAAATTACTGGGTAAGCATTATTCTTTGGCAATAGGCAAATCATATAGGATCTTGATCTGCAATTATTAAACAAAAAGCTGATTAAAGAGTTCGTCTACAAAACCGTACCTGCCAGTAACATTTATGGTTTTCATGTGAATAGTTGTTCAATCACTCACGGGTATTTATTAAGCACTTACTGTGTGCAGAGCCCTGTTCTGTGCACTTGGGAAGCAGATAATAGAGTTGGTCAATATAATCTCTGCTCTCAAGGAGCTTATACTCTAGCTGGGACTCTTGAGGGGTTGTTGTTGTAATCTTTCTCAATTTCTGAATTAGTAATTTAAAAGAATTCCTTATGATTAGTGTTTCGGGGTGGTGACTGCAAAAAATTGCCTCACAATTTAATTTTCTGTTAAAAAGCCCAAGTGCCAGACTTACAGTAGGATGTTTTAACCTTTTTAGGTCCTCAAGAGTAACAGATCTATGAAATGGCAGAGAATGGAAAAGATTGTGAACAGAGACGCATAGGAATGAACAAGGAACATAATGGAAGCTTCACAGGTAAAGTAAAATGTGATTTAAAAATAAGTATAAGCCCGAGACTCAGAAGGAGATACAGGTTGGGATCTGTGGTGTGTATCTTGAGGAAACAACAGATTCAGGCTTATAGAAATACTACAACTACTTTAATTTATTGATCAGTTTTGTTAGTGAAATTCTCAGCAAAATGAGAGACCAGGATTGTTGCTTCATTATCCAGCACTAATTTTTCATTGTGGTCATCTTGCTTCTCTGAGGTTTTCCCAGCTGGCTGTCTCCCCAACCTTACAGCCACACGAACCTTGGTTACTTTGCCAGAAATGCCTAACACGTACCCGTGCAGAGTGATCACTGTAATTTGTGCTGCATTAACAGAAACGATAAAGGATTTCCTTCTTCCTGCCAAATAGAGTTTTTGGTTATTTCTAATTGTGTTGCTATGGTTTTGTTTGATTTTTAATTGGTATCTCTAAAATACAGTTCTATCCCATTGCAGTTCTTCTGCATTGGAATAGTGCCAAGTGTTTTGTAGACAGTGCCACAAACGCGCAAGAACAACCATATTACTCTATTTATTTATTTTGCTTGTACCTATCTAGTCTATTTTATTTTGTTAGTACGTTTGGTTTTATTCTCCGTCTCCCCGCTTTTAGACTGTGAGCCCACTGTTGGGTAGGGACTGTCTCTGTGTGTTGCCAATTTGTGCTTCCCAAGCGCTTAGTACAGTGCTCTGCACATAGTAAGCGCTCAATAAATACGATTGATGATGATTAGAGTCTAAGTGGGCAAAGCTCTGCTGTATTAGTTGACTTTTCCTATTACAGTTAAGAAGTGTTTGCTTCTTCAGCGGTTGAGTCTGACCCAAGAATTGATATGAAGATGTAGTATCATTGAGCCAGGTTGGACCCAGTCCCAAATCACCAGACCAGTTTTGTTTTTTTCTCATTTTTTTTGTTTGAATTGAAATGAGGTAGGGAATTCGGAAGCATAGTTTTATAGTTTTGCAATGTCATTTGGTTTTCAGATCCCTCTTCCCTGAATGAAAAGAAGAGAAGAGATCGGGAAGAAAGGCAGAATATTGTCCTATGGAAGAAGCCACTCATTACCTTGCAGTATTTTTCCCTGGAACTCCTAATAAACTTGAAGGAATGGACCATAAAGTAAAGCATGTTAAGATTAACTTTATATCTTGCTTCCTATAATACCAAATCTTTTGAATTTTAAAAGCAGTATAGAACTGTGCTTTCTTTATACTGAAACTTGTTTTAAACAGGAAATCAAGAATTGCAAATATTACTAAAAATTGCCGGTGACATTTTCTTATCTAAAAGTTACATTGTCTAGCATTATTTTACCCTGATTCAGGAGAAAAAAATGTTATGTTTGACTAAAATGCCATTTTGTAGAGAAAGGGGTACTGAAGGCAGATATTGTTTAGTCTCATGGCCACATGTTAACACGAATCGCAAATCATATTCCTTGTGACTATGTAAAATCACTGACTTGATTTTTCCCAGTCCTTATCGGAACAAAGTTCAGGAAATGTGGAACTTTTCTTAATAGTTGAGGTGAAGAGAGGACTTTGCTACAGGAACGTGTTACTTGTGAGCGCCCTTGCTCCTAATGTGGTAAAAGGGCAAGAACTTCTCCTCTATCTTATCAACCACTCCTTAGGAGACCCTGCTCACATAGCAGTAATAGCGTTTACTGAACATCCATTTACTACAGTGCCCTGAACGCCCATGAAGGCTAATGGCACAGATAAACCAGTCCATATTAAGTCTGGGTGGGGAGATAACTAGTAGCATTAATTGAACACTTTCTGTGGGCAGAGACTGCACTCAGGTCTTAGGAGAAAACCGAACTATGTACATGATTCCTGCCCTCAAGAGTTTACAATCTAGTTGGGAAAACTGACATTCAAATAAATTACAATAATAGCATTTATTTGATAGGTACTTCAGTGCTGTAGGGTAGTAGGCGATTGTGAATAAGGGCTTAGGTGGCAAGGAAGGCCTGAAGTAACAGTTGGGGGGATATAGGATGGGGAAATTAAAATTTAATCAGGGAAGGGTACCTGAAGAAATGATTTCCAAATGGTTTAGAAATGTTGTCCAACCTTGCTTCACTGCCACTATCGTCTCCTGGTTCTCCTTCTATCCCTCTGACCTCTCCTCCTAGCTCTCTGACTGCTCCTCAGTCTTTTTTGCCGTCTCCTCCTCTGCCTCCCACCCTCTGACAGTGGAGGGGGTATCCTTCAAGGCTCCGTTCTGAATTTTATAATAATATAATAATAATGGCATTTTTAAGTGCTTACTATGTGCAAAGCACTGTTCTAAGTGCTGGGGAGGTTACAAGGTGACCAGGTTTTCTCACGGGGGGCTCACAGTCTTAATCCCCAATTTTACAGATGAGGTAACTGGGGCACAGAGAAGTTAAGTGACTTGCCCAAGTTACACAGCTGACAATTGGTGGAGCTGGATTTGAACCCATGACCTCTGACTCCAAAGCCCGTGCTCTTTCCACTGAGCCATGCTGCTTCTCTAGCCATGCTGCTTCTCTGTATTTCCTTCTATTCTCCATCTACACTCCCTCCCTTAGAGAACTCATTCGCTCCCATGGCTTCATCCGTCATCGATGTGCAGATGATTCCCAAATTTACCCTCCAGCCCTGACCTCTCCCCTTCTCTACAGTCTCACATTTCCTCCTGCCTTCAGGATATCTCTACACGGACGTCCTGTTGACATCTCAAACCAACGTGTCCAAAATAGGACTCCTCATCTTCCTAGCGAAACCCCGTCTTCTCCCTGCCTTTCCTATTCATTCATTCATTCATTCAATCGTATTTATTGAGCGCTTACTGTGTGCAGAGCACTGGACTAAGCACTTGGGAAGTACAAGTTGGCAACACATAGAGATGGGCCCTACCCAACAACGGGCTCACAGCCGCGGCGGGTCCCTGGGATGCAGCCGGCTCACGGTCCCCCTGGGCCCCACGATGGAGAGAGCCAGACAGCTCCGGGCCCCGGCTTTGGCAACTCCACCCCAGGCCCGGCCCTATCACTGTAGATAGCACCACCACCCTCCCTGGCATGTGTAACCTTGACATTAACCTCCATTCATCTCTCTCATTCAACTCACATATCCAGTCTGTCACCAAATCCTGTCAGTTCTACCTTCACAACGTCGCTAAAACCTGCCTTTTCCTCTCGATCCAAACTTTTACTACAGCGATCCAAACAGTTACCATATCCTGCCTTGACTACTGCATTTGCCTCCTTGCTTACCTCCCTGCCTCCTGTCCCTCCCCACTCCAGTCCATACTTCACTCTGCTGCCTGGAGCAATATTCTAATAAAACAATTCAAAACACATCTCTCCACTCCTCAGGCTCCTCTGGTCGCCCATCCACTTCCACATCAAACCCACCCACTTCCACATCAAACAGAAACTCCTTACCATTGGCTATAAAGCACTCTGTCAGCTTCCCCCCTCATATTTTACCTCACTGATCTACTGCAACCCAACATGTTCACTTCACTCTCTAACGCCAGCCAACTCATTGTACCTCAGCCTCATCTATCTCGCTGCCGACCCTTTGGTCATGTCCTGCCCCTGGCGTGGAACTCCTTCCCCATTCATAACCAACAGATGATCACTTTCCCCTCCTTCAAATCCTTATTAAAATCACATCTCCTCCAAGATTCCTTTCCTGACTAAACCCTTACTTCCCCTACTCCCTCTCCCTTATGCCGTGTTTTTGCACTTGAATTTGTACTCTTTATTCACCCCACCCTCAGCCCCAAAGCACTTAGGTACGTATCTGTAATTCATTTTAATGTGTGTCACCCTCTCTAGACCATAAGCTCCTTGTGGGCGGGGAACATATAAACCAACTCTGTTGTATTATGCTCTCCCAAGTGCTTAGTACAGTGTTCTGCACACAGTAAGTGCTCAATAAATGCAACTGATTGATTGATCGCAGATAGGAGAGACTGGACTTAGAGAGATCAGTGAGGAGGCTGATGGAGTAGTAAAGCCAGGTTATTCCATTTGTCTGCACCAGTGTGGTGGAGAGGAAAGAACACATTCTGAAAATATGGAGGAATTACTGAAAGGCATCAGACTAAATATGGTGGGTTGAACTAAAGGGAGGAGTGAAAGATAATACCCAAGCTGTGGGTTTCGGGAACAAGGAGTATGGTACTGTTGTCAACAGTGATGAGGTTAGGGGGAGGTGAGCAATTGCTGGGGGACGATGAGGAGTTCATTGTTGAACAGATTGAGATCGAGGTGCCAGCTGGATCTGAAGGCCAGAGGAAATTTTAAATTAGCGAGTAGGAGAGGGGTCAGGATTAGTAAAGTAGATTTGGCAATCATCTAAATAGAGGTAGGTGGTGAAACCATGGGAGTGGATGATCTCCCCAAGGGAGCAAGTATAAATTGAGAACGCGTACAGTAAGGGAATGGGAAGTAGCGGAAAAGCCAGTGAAAGAGACTGAGAAGGACCTGCCAGAGATATGAGGAAAATAAGGAGAGGACTGTGTCAGAAAAAATCAAATTAAATATGGTCCTCAGAAGGAAGGAGTGGTGTACAGTGTTTGAAAGAAGCTGAGAGGTAGAGGAGAATTAGGACAGATAAGGGTCCATTAGACTTGACTAAAGATGTCATTTGGTGACTTTAGAAAGAGTGGATGAGAGGTAATGGAAGCAGCGGTTGTATACAACCCATGCCCAAAGTTTCAACAGGAATTAGAGGAGATGGGTTGAGAGCTGAATAGTCTTGTAGGGTCCAAAGAGGAATTTTCAGGATAGGAGAAAACCTGACATGTTTGAAGGTTAGAGAGGAAGGAGCCATCAGAGAATGCACTGTAGATGACAGGGAATTGAAGGTATGCGAATCCATTTCCCAACTAGGCAGAGGGGATGTGAACATACCATCAGAATTGTGGCTCTGGGTAACGTAGGTAGTGTTGTAGCTGCTACTCCTCCCAAAGGCCCTGTGAAATTTTACTGAGAAAGCTGGTTAAAAACACTCCGATAGTTGGGAGTAAAGTGCAGTTGTTCATGAGTTGAGAAAGAGAGTGTGTTAAATAATATACTTCATCTATCTGCAAAAATGTCATTGTGGAAAAATTTTGATATGTCAACAAAATAGACATTCTATCGTGCCACACCAAAGAAAAAGAAACCAAACCAATGATCCTCCTTTTTAGGTGTTGCTCTGGAGTGTGTGCATAGGAGAGCTTCCAGACTTTAAATTTACCTTTGGCCTCTCATTTGGACTCTTTCTGGATGGCAGTTGATGACAGGGACTGTATAGGTCTTGTCAGTGAAAAGATCAGAACTAGTAATAATTGAAGTATTGTAAACTTAAACTGGATCAGGTGGATAAGTGTATCTAAAATACATGTTCCCTTTTGGAAATCATGTTGGCATTGTGCCTGGCACGTAGCTTGTGACAAATACCATTAAAAAAAATTGAAAGATCAGGGTGAGAAAGGTGACATATGAAGAATGTCCAGGTAGTCATGCTACCGTGGCTCCATTTCTACAACACCAAGGTCAAAATATTTAGGGGAGCCATAAATAATAATAATTTTGGTATTTGGTGCTTACTATATGCCATGCACCATTCTTAGCGCTGGGGTAGATACAATCCAAGTAGACAAAGTCCCTGCCCAAGTGGGGCTCGTAGTCTAACACTGGGAGAGAGGTCAGATACGTAATTCCCATTTTACTGATGAGGAAATTGAGGCAATGAGAAGTTAAGTGACTTGACTGAGGTTACCCAGCGGGCCAGCGACAGAGCCAGGATTGGAACCCAGGTCTCCTGACTCCCAATCCTTTGCTCTTCCCATTGATCACACTTGCTTCCTCTGTGGCAGCGCACTTAGTGCATAAGTAAGATGTCTTGTCTGCCAGTTTTCGCCAGGCATCCAAGATTCCTAGCCTAAGAATTGTTCGGATAAAAACCCATATATGAAGCTGAGAATGCAAGAAACTGATTTTCATTTGTTTATTTTTAAGGTTGTGGCATCGTCGAAACCTTGTGGTGTCTTTTTTATTGCTGCTTGCTGTGCTCGCAGCTGCGTATTATATTGAAGGGGCACATCAACAAGTAAGTGGATAATCCAGAAAATTTTCCTCTTTTGCATGACCCTTGTCTTCCTCCCCAAATTCCAAACTAAGCTTTGTCAAATATGCCCCCTTGACTTTCTAGTGTTTCACATCAATCTGGACGTGGTCTTCAATATTTGTTTTTATATCTGTTTTTCAGGCAGTGTTTTATTCTTCATATAATGCAGCTCACTTTCAGCCTCTAAAATCCCTGCTTCCTCTAAAGTTAGACCCTGATTATGTCTCCCCAAAGTTGTAGAATTTTCCTGGCTACCATGAGGATTCTGAATTGCCAGTGTTGAAACTTTCACTCCAAGGCCCCTTTTGCCTTCAGTGGTTACAGTGAAGCCTCTTTGATGCTTTCCAATCAAAATAGCAAGATTTTGCTGCCAAACACACATTTTGCGCAGCCTAACCAAACAGGCTTATGTATAGGCAGTGAATTCTTTGCGGAGAAAGGGAGGAAGGCTGACTTCATATGTGTTATGATACAAATTCAGTTTTTCAAAAGCACGTTGCTGCTGGGTGAGATTATGTGGAGTTATGTTTTTCCTGTAAAGAAATTCAGCTAGGCTAAGTAGGTAAATAAGCTTCAAAAAACTTTTTAAAATGGTAAATTGTTGAGTCAAGTGTTTAAAGTGAAACAACTTGCCAGACACTAATTGCCCACAGTATAATATTTTTTTTTTTGATGGTGGGGTCGGGGAGAGAGGGGGAAGTCGGATTCTGGAAAGAAACCTCGAGTCCTACCTATATATTGATCTTTCCTCCTGAACTCTGGGTTGTCTTTGGTCTGTTCTCATTTTTAAAAGAGGCCTGGCACTTTGAATACTTCTTTCAGTGGCATGGAACTGCGTCTGTCATCTTGTTCTTATTCTTGTCATTGAAAATCAAGCTTAGACATTGCCTAATAACTTCATCTGGTGCCTTTTCTGTAGGGGAGGATAAATTAATCATTTAAAGTGATTTTCTTCATTTGGTTACCTTTTAGATTTATCAATAGCCCTTTGTATAGCCTCAAAGAAGGATGGTGGCTAGATAAGATAACTTATGCTAATTAACTGCATCATGAGTTGCCCTTTTCTATCTCCTTCCATTGTATACGAATTCCCACTCATTTAGTTTAACTTTGCCTTTTCATCTATTTTGGAATTTTAACTGATAAACTGAATACTGGGGGCTTTTTCCTATTCTGACAATTCAAACATATGCATTTTGTTTTTCAGTATGTGCAGTATATGGAGAAAAAGTTTCTTTGGTGTGCCTACTGGGTAGGCTTAGGAATTCTGTCTTCTGTTGGGCTTGGAACTGGTCTACATACGTTTTTGCTCTATCTGGTAAGAGTAACTTTCTACCTTTTTAACTCGAATAGGTTCAAAAAAGGATCTTTAAGTTCTGACTGATTTGAGTGTTTTCAGTTCCAAAAGTTAGTAACATAAAGTGTATTTTAATTATTTTCTTCTCTTGGCAGCTTTGTAAATCCCAGAATCATTGTTGTCAGTTTGATTTATAGGGTATCAAGTCAGCTGTTTCTTAGTTTGAGGATAAAAAAAAATCTCTCAGGAGACAAATTAAGTTGTTGAACTAGATGAAATTTAATTTCCCTAATTAAATTAAACAAACAGGAAAATATGGGCTTTTGGGGTGAGTTTCTTACATAATTGTTATAGGTTAAACTCTTTGGCTCTAAAATAATTAAAACCATTATGTGTACTAAATTTCATATTAGCCTGTGTTGCGGCAGGACTGCTTTATTATGAATAGTGACAGAAAGAAACTTTAGGAAGTGACATCTCTTTGCCTTTTTCCTCCTTGCTCCACCCCTTCCACTAGAATTAAGCTTCAGGATGCATTCAGTAAGCAATTAGGGTCCATATCTGACATTTCTCTAATCCTGTTTTAGCAAAAATAAAAAACCCAAAGAAACCAAAAACAAAAAAACCCCACACATTAAATAGTAACTGAGCTAAAAAATATGGCCAGTGGAAGGGTGTAGGAGGGTCGCAATTGGTGCAGGATTATATTGTTGGAAAAGTTAAGACTTAGGAAACTGATCTGTAGAAGGGGAAGAAGTGGAAAGAGCATTGGCTTTAAAAGTAGAAATGAGTCTTTTGGGCAACTCTCTGTGTTGGGTTTTTTTTTTCACCTTTGATAATAAGGTTGATGGGAAAGGCAGGACATTTAAAGAGTCAGTGCTCTAGAGTCATCTGGGGACGGTTACCTCACCAATTATCCAGATAGTTTGAGGGGGTATCCTGAAGTGTTAGTTTCTCAAATTAAATGACTCCCAGTTTGTTTTCTCTTTTTGCGGTTTTTAAGAGTTCTGTAATTCAAGACTTGCTTGAATGATAAAACAGGATAAAATCTTTGTTTATGAAGTACTCTACAACTCTGTTCTCAAGTACGTTCGTGAAGAAAATGTAGGAGGAAAAAATCACAAGCTGACGATCCGCTTTTGTGCCCTCATGCAGATTTGCCCTTGCAAATCAAATGGAAAACAGAGGTAACAAATACTGATATGGGATGTTGGCAAGTGGGATATGTAATCATGCAACAAGGCTAAACAGAGGGCAAGAGCTCGGACAGGACAACCACCCCCAGCTCTTTGTGGGTTTAGGAAACTGAAGCAGCCCAGAGCCCTCCCTCTTTCCCCAGAGCGGCGATATTGCCGGAGTCACATCCTGGCTGTTCCCCAGGTCACTTCAACCCAGCCCAGAATTTATTCCAGCGTTGTTTGTTTCCTCTGAATCTGCTTCTAACCCCGGGTAAGAGCAGTCTCCAGAGGGAGTGGTGCAATATCAGTAAGGGCTGGACTCACCTCGCCAACAGACCGTGCATAATGTCATGGCATTCATGACCTGCCGTCATCTCTCCAGAGGAGGGTCTGCAGCAGTGTCTTCTTCAGACTCGGAAGCACCTCTCAGCCAATAATAGAGTGATAAAGGAACTTCTCACAACGCAGTATTAGCAAAATATCAAAAGTCAGCCCAGCCAGTCCTGCTTTTTTATTACTGGCCTGTTTGGGTAGCCTCTGTGAATTGGAAGTTATTCGGTCGAAGTCATCATCATCATCAATCGTATTTATTGAGCGCTTGCTGTGTGCAGAGCACTGTACTAAGCTCTTGGGAAGTACAAGTTGGCAACAAATAGAGACAGTCCCTACCCAACAGTGGGCTCACAGTCTAAAAGGGGGAAGTCCTTTGACTAAAAGTCCTTTGACTGAAGGAAGTGTCCCACTTTTTAATTTATAATAATAATTAATAATTGTATTTGTTAAGCATTTTCTTTGTGCTAAGCACTGGAGTAAATAAAAGGTTATGGGTTTGGACACAATTCAGGAAGTTTGAGACAAACGAAAGCACTACACTTTGTATTTCATTAGCCCCTTTTAGGAGATAAAATTGCAAATTTCCTATATGGGGGGACATCCCAAATTCATTTCATTCATTCAGTCATATTTATTGAGCGCTTACTGTGTGCAGAGCACTGTACTAAGCGCTTGGGAAGTACAAGTTGACAACATATAGAGACAGTCCCTACCCAACAGTGGGCTCACACTCTAAAAGGGGGAAGTCCTTTGACTAAAAGTCCTTTGACTAAAGGAAGTGTCCCGCTTTTAAATTTATAATAATAATTAATGATTGCGGTATTTGTTAAGCATTTTCTTTGTGCTGAGCACTGGAGTAAATAGAAGGTTATTGGTTTGGACACAATTCAGGAAGTTTGAGACAAATGAAAGGACTACACTTTGTATTTCAGCAGCCCCTTTTAGGAGATAAAATTTCAAATTTCCTATATGGGTGGACATCCCAAATTCATTTCATTCATTCAATCATATTTATTGAGCGCTTACTGTGTGCAGAGCATTGTACTAAGCGCTTGGAAAGTACAGTTTGGCAACAGATAGACACAATCCCTACCCAACAGTGGGCTCACAGTCTAGAAGGGGAGACCACAACAAAACAAAACAAGTAGACAGGCATCGATAGCATCAGAATAGATCAATTGAATTAGAGATACATACACATCATTAATAAAATAAATAGAGTAATAAATATGTACAAGTATACACAAGTCTGGGAAGGCCTCCTGAAGGAGGTGGGCTCTCAGTAGGGCTTTGAAGGGGGGGGGAAGAGGGTTCCCCCCCTTCAATGAACTGTCCCAAATGACAGTTCATTTACAGATTCTATTAGCGAGTATATTTAGAGATCTTGAAGTTGGTTACAAGACCATCAGACCTGGAAATAAGAAGGATTTGGTTGATTTTCCCAGAAAATGGTAGGGACGAATTATGTGATTGGAATTTAATTCCCTTGTTTTTCATTTTGAGATGACAGCACTTTGAATGACCCTGTGAATTCCAGGCCAAATGCCCACACTTAAGGATTAAAGCTATTCACAGTCCTACAGCTTAGAGGTGGATTATGGAACAACCAAAACATTTTCTTTGCAGATTTGAATGTAGTTTGGAGACCCCCTGCAGTTCCTTAGAAAAGTGATCTTTTTGAAAATAATAATGGTATTTGCTATTCATTTATCCATTCAGTCATATTTATTGAGCGCTTACTGTGTGCAGAGCACTGGACTAAGCTCTTGGGAAGTACAAGTTGGCAACATATAGAGATGGTCCCTACCCAACAGCGGGCTCACAGTCTAGGAGGGGAGAACACACAACAAAACATATTAACAAAATTAAATAAATAGAATAAATATGTACAAGTAAAATAAATAGAGTAATAAATGCGTACAAACATATATACATATATAAAGGTGCTGTGGAGAGGGGAAGGAGTTATGGCTGGGGGGATGGAGAGGGGAAGGAGGGAGACCATATAGAGCCGGTCCCTACCCATCAGCGGGTTCACAGTCTGGAAGGGGGAGACAGACAACAAAACAAAGCATATTAACAAAATAAAATAAATAGAATATGTACAAGTAAAATAAATAAATAGGGTAATAAATACGTACAAACATATGTGCAGATATACAGGTGCTTTGGGGAGGGGAAGGAGGTAAGGCGGGGGGGTGGGGAGGGGGAGGAGAGGGAACATATAGAGACAAAACAAAACATTAACAGAATAAAATAAATAGAATAAATATGTACAAGTAAAATAAATAGAGTAATAAATACGTACAAACATATACATATATAAGGTGCTGTGGGGAGGGGAAGGAGGTAAGGCGGGGGGATGGGGAGGAGGGGGAACATATTCATTCACTCATTCAATCATATTTATTGAGCGCTTACTTTGTGCAGAACACTGTACTAAGCGCTTGGGAAGTACAAGTTGGCAACATATAGAGCCAGTCCCTACCCAACAGCGGGCTCACGGTCTAGAAAGGGAGGACAGACAACAAAACATATTAACAAAATAAAATGAATACAATAAATATGTACAAGTAAAATAGAGTAATAAATATGTATAAACATATATACATATATACAGGTGCTGTGAGGAGGAGAAGGAGGTAAGGTGGGGGGATGGAGAGGGGGAGGAGGGGGAACATATAGAGCCGGTCCCTACCCAACAGTGGGCTCACAGTCTGGAAGGGGGAGACAGACGACAAAACAAAACATATTAACAAAATAAAATAAATAGAATAGTAAATATGTAATATATGAATGAATTAATGAGTGAATCCCGCACCTTGACCTTTGCCAGGCACTGTACTAGGGACTGGGGTAGATACAAGATAATAGAGTTGGACATAGTTCCTGTGCCACAAAGGGTTCACATTCTCAATCCCCATTTTACAAATGGGGGAACTGAGGCCCAGAGAAATGAAGTGACTTCACCAAGGTCACACAGCAGACAAGTTCATTCATTCATTCATTTAATCGTATTTATGGGCCCTACCGAGAGCTCACCTCCTCCAGGAGACCTTCCCAGACTGAGCCCCTTCCTTCCTCTCCCCCTCGTCCCCCTCTCCACCCCCCATCTTACCTCCTTCCCATCCCCACAGCACCTGTATATATGTATATGTGTCTGTACATATTTATTACTCTATTTATTTATTTTACTTGTACATAGCTATTCTATTCATTTTAATTTGTTAGTGTGTTTGGTTTGGTTCTCTGTCTCCCCCTTTTAGACTGTGAGCCCACTGTTGGGTAGGGACCGTCTCTAGATGTTGCCAACTTGTACCTCCCAAGCGCTTAGTCCAGTGCACTGCACACAGTAAGCGCTCAATAAATACGATTGATCGATCGATTGATTGAGCGCTTACTGTGTGCAGAGCCCTGTACTAAGTGCTTGGGAAGTACAAGCTGAGGAGCGGGGATTAGAACCCAGACCCTTCTGACTGCCGGGCCCAAACTTTATCCACCAGGCCATGCTAGTCACATAGCTGATTGGTATTTAAGAGCAATTTAATTCTACAAAGACACCATAAGCAATTAATCAAAGTAATGAGCCGGTTGTTGAAGTACGTAGTGAAATTTTGTAGTTTGGCCCGACCGCCACCAGGTGGCACTGCAAATGCAGTCAATATCCTTATTGCGCTTATGGGGCGTTCATTTCAATCAATCAATCAATCAATCGTATTTATTGAGCGCTTACTGTCTGCAGAGCACTGTACTAAACGCTTGGGAAGTCCAAGTTGGCAACATATAGAGACGGTCCCTACCCAACAGTGGGCTCACGGTCTGAAAGGGGGCTCGCAGTCTAAAAGGGGCTCACAGTCTAATTTGCTTCCTAAGAATTGTTCCTTCTCCATAAAGGACTAGAATTCCAAATTTTGTTGCCAGCACCCACACTATCTAATGCGTAGATTTTCCTTTTGGGTAGAATTTTGTGAAGGACTTTTGTGAAATAGACCATGACCTTTTGCTTAAGGTTTAGCCTCATACAACCATCAATCAGTCAGTCAGTCGTGTTTATTGAGCGCTTACTGTGTGAATATTTACTGTGTAAATATTCTATTTATTTTATTTTGTTAGTATGTTTGGTTTTGTTCTCTGTCTCCCCCTTTTAGACTGTGAGCCTAATGTTGGGTAGGGACTGTCTCTATATGTTGCCAATTTGTACTTGCCAAGTGCTTAGTACAGTGCTCTGCACATAGTAAGCGCTCAATAAATACGATTGATGATGATGATGATGATGAAGAGCGCTGTACTAAGCACCTGGGAGAGTATAGTGAAGCAATAAACAGACACATTCCCTGTCCACAATAAGCTCATGTGTGGTTTTGTTCTCTGTCTCCCCCTTCTAGACTGTGAGCCCACTGTTGGGTAGGGACCGTCTCTATATGTTGCCAACTTGTACTTCCCAAGCGCTTAGTACAGTGCTCTGCACACAGTAAGTGCTCAATAAATATGATTGATTGATATTTATTGATCACTGACTATGTGCAGAGTTCTGTACTAAGCACTTGGGAGAGCATAATACAGCAAAAAAGGTAAAATTCAAAGGTCATTCCTTTGCAAATTATATTGCAAAAAGGAGCTTTCCTCAAGAAAGCCACAGTTGGGGGGGGCCCTGGAAACCGAAAATAATTGACTTTTTCAGACTTTCATCACTGCGCTAGATTTCCTTGGTAGCGCTTAGTAAGTGCTTGTCACATAGTAAGCAGTTAACCAGTACCACATATATACATATATATGTGTATAGTATATACAGATGCATTTTTTTTAAATGACTGAAAATATGCTGGTTGATGAATCAGCCTGACCTTAAGAGATCAAAGTGATGGTACTACTGCTTGGTAAAGGTGGAATGTTTTTTAAGCTGGGAGGGAAGTCCTCTTTAAATGGTTGCTTGAAAAGTGTACAGCATATATAAATATGCATTTGGCTTCATCATTCATTATTCTGTCCCCGTCGCTTGCAGAATTGCTTTTTATTTTTAATCGAAACCCAAGAACAAGTAACTAAATGGGTAACAGTGATTTCATTGATTTCCCAACTGGTGTACTTCTTAGGTACAGGGATGCTCTTAAAAATTATTTTGAGGTTGTGAAGTTTGGGGTTTTTCGAAAAGTGATATTTACTGAGGGCTTACTGTGTGCAGAGCACTGTACTGAGGGCCTGGGAACGTACAATGCAGTAAAATTGGTAGATGAGATCCATGCCCACAAGTAGCTTATGGTCTGCGGGGGAGAAAGACATTAAAAGAAATTACAGATGGGGGAAATAGGAGAGTATAAAAACATGTATTATTTTGTTCTACCCCAGTGTTTAGTACAGGGCTGGCACATAGTAAGCTCTTAACAAATACCATAAAAAAGTGCATGAATGCTGTGGGGTTGGGCTAAGAATCAATATGCTTAAGGATACACACCCAAGTGCATATTTGATGCAGAAGGGAGGGCAGGTAGGGGAAAAATTGTTATCAGTATTTTGATTTTTAGGAGGGTTTTGAAGGTGGGGAGAAGGTGAACTGTTGATTGTGTAGAGGGAGGGGGTTCCAGGCCTCAGGTTGTGGGCAAGTGGTAGATAGCAAGATAGACGAGGCCGCGGTATAGAGAGTAGGTTGGTATCAGAGGAGTGAAGTGTGCGGAGTGGGTTGTAGTAGGAGTTCAGCAAGGTTAGGTAGGAGGGAGAGAGCCGATTGAGAGCCTGAAAGCTGATTGTAAGGAGTTTCTGTTTGATGCGGTGGTAGATGGGAAGCCGTTTCTTGAGGAATGGGGAGATAGAGACTGAATGGATTTTTCAGAAAAACGATCTGGAGAACAGAATGAAGTATGGACTGGAGAGTGAAAAGACAGGAGACAGGGTGGCAGCGAGGAGGTTGACGCAGTACGGAAGGTGAGAAGTACTTGGATCAGGGTGGTAGCAGTTTGGGTGGAGAGGAAAGGGCAGATTCTGTTTACGTCAGGTTCATTGTGCAGCGTTAACGAGACAGATGAGTCGAGGATATAGCCAAGGTTATGAGCTCGTGAGACAAATGGTGATGTTTAGAGTGATGGGAAAGTGAAGGGGAGGACAATATTTGGGTGGGAAGATAAGGAGGTCAGTTTTGGACATGTTTAGTTTGAGGTGTCGGCAGTACTTCCAGGTAAAGATGTCCTGAAGGCAGGAGGAAATTCAAGATTGCAGAGAAGGGAAGAGTTCAGGGCTGAAGAGATAAAGTTAGGAATCATATGTGTAAAGATGGTAGTTGAAGCCATGGGTGCGATTGAGTTCTCCGAGGAAACGGGTGTAGATGTAGAAAAAAATAGAAGGGGACCCAGAACTGAGCATTGAGAGAGCCCCCCCCCCCCCCCCCCCCCCCCGCCCACTGTAGCAGGGTGGGAAGCAGAGGAGAAACTGCAAAGGAGACAAAGAAGGAGTGGCCAGAGAGTTGGAAGAACCAGGAGAGGACAGTGTCGGCGAAGCCAAGATTGGATAATGGTTCCTAAGAAGGTGTGGTCCACAGTGTCAAGAAGGATCGAGGATGATTAAAATGGAGTGGAGACTGTTGGATTTGGCAAGAAAGAGGTTATCGGTGTCTTGAGAGAGGGCCGTTTCTGTGGAAGAAAGGGGGCAGAAGCCAGGGTGGAGGGGACCAAGGAGAGAATAGGAAGAGAGGAAGTGGAGGCAGTGAGCGCAGGCAGCTCTACAACTTGCAAACTTGCAAACAAAAGTAAGAAGTTCTTGTTTTTGTTTGTCAAACAGTCTCTAATAAATTACACTTTTCCAACATAGGATTATCAATTATCAATCAATAATCTCCAATTACCTAACCGCTATCTCCTCACCGTACCTCGTTCTCGGCTGTCCCGCCATCGACCCGCGGCCCACGTCATCCCCTCGGCCTGGAATGCACTCCCTCTGCCCATCCACCAAGCTAGCTCTCTTCCTGCCTTCAAGGCCCTACTGAGAGCTCACCTCCTCCAGGAGGCCTTCCCAGACTGAGCCCCTTCCTTCCTCTCCCCCTCATCCCCCCTCCATCCCCCCCATTTTACCTCCTTCCCTTCCCCACAGCACCTGTATATATGGATATATGTTTGTACATATTTATTACTCTATTTATTTATTTTACATGTACATATCTATTCTATTTATTTTATTCTGTTAGTATGTTTGGTTTTGCTCTCCGTCTCCCCCTTTTAGACTATGAGCCCACTGTTGGGTAGGGACTGTCTCTATATGTTGCCAACTTGTGCTTCTCAAGCGCTTAGTCCAGTGCTCTGCACACAGTAAGCGCTCAATAAATATGATTGATTGATCAAGAGATTCAGTCTATTCTTGGCAAATATCCACATTGAGCTTCCCATCACAGGAACAAGATATGAGTGGTCCATGAATACTCGTTTACTCTCTGGCATCCCAGAAGTTATGCTCAGAGTGAAAACAAGGTCAGGGCCACTGCGGCATCTCCCCAATAGCATCTCCACCTACCTTAACTCTTAAGCGGTATGGATTCCATCCTATAGAAAGATCTCAAACGGGCCGGTGTGTCGTATGTAGATACTGTGTATTCGTTAAGCGCTTGCTATGTGCTAAGCACTGTACTAAGCGATGGGATAGACGGAGAATTAGGTAGAGGCAGAGTAGACCAGTGGGAACTTGTGTTCTGTCCTCCACTAGTGGGTTGTAAGGTGATAATGAGCAGTTCATTTCTCCTTTATGCTATTGTGCGTTCATTTGTTAACTGCGGATATCTTATCCCACAAGAGATATTGAGTCATAGCATGTTCAACACAGCAACTTTGCAACGAAGCAGCGTGGCTTAGTGGCAAGAGCCTGGGCTTGGGAATCAGAGGTCGTGGGTTCTAATCCCGGCTCTGCCACTTGTCAGCTGTGCGACGTTGGGCAAGTCACCCAACTTCTCTAGGCCTCAGTAACCTCATCTGCAAAATGGGGATTAAGACTGTGAGCCCCATGTGGGACAACCTGATGACCTTGTATCTACCCCAGCGCTTAGTACAGTGCTTGGCACATAGTAAGCACTTAACAAATGCCAACATCATTATTGTTATTGTTCTGGGAACTACACATTAAAGTTGTGTAGTTCCAACTGCTTTTTGAGGAGGAAGGAAGACTTAAAGGGAAAAGAATCAATTGTGCCGTAAAAGTTGGTAGAAAAATCAACAGGAGAAGCAGCTTGGCTCAGTGGAAAGAGCACGGGCTTTGGAGTCAGAGGTCATGGGTTCAAATCCCGGCTCTGCCAATTGTCAGCTGTGTGACTTTGGGCAAGTCACTTCACTTCTCTGGGCCTCAGTTCCCTCATCTGTAAAATGGGGATTAAGACTGTGAGCCCCCCATGGGACAACCTGATCGCCTTGTAACCTCCCCAGCGCTTAGAACAGTGCTTTGCACATAGTAAGCACTTAATAAATGCCATCATTATTATTATTATTTTAAGTCACCTAACTTCTCTAGGCCTCAGTTACCTCATCTGCAAAATGGGGATTAAGACTGTGAGCCCCATGTGGGACAACCTGATGACCTTGTATCTACCCCAGCGCTTAGTACAGTGCTTGGCACATAGTAAGCGCTTAACAAATGCCAACATCATCATTATTATTGTTCTGGGAACTACACATTAAAGTTGCTCTGGAAGAGAGCACCAACTGCTTTTTGAGGAGGAAGGAAGACTTAAAAGGAAAAGAATCAATTGTGCCGTAAAAGTTGGTAGAAAAATCAACAGGAGAAGCAGCTTGGCTCAGTGGAAAGAGCACGGGTTTTGGAGTCAGAGGTCATGGGTTCAAATCCCGACTCCGCCACGTGACAGCTGTGTGACTTTGGGCAAGTCACTTCTCTGGGCCTCAGTTATCTCATCTGTAAAATGGGGATTAAGTCTGTGAGCCCCACGTGGGACAACTTGATTACCTTGTATCTACCCTAGCGCTTAGAACAGTGCTTTGCACATAGTAAGCGCTTAATAAATGCCATCATTATTATTATTAACAAACTATAAATTAGGTGCCGAATGGTAGATGGTACTACAAGTTTTTATAAACCAATATCCAATTATTATATAGCTAAGAGGCTCAAGAGTTGATCCTATGGGGAGAAAAAAACCTCATCTCTTTGATTTACTATATGTGCTGTCCTAAGGTCACTGATTGTCTCTTCACATGTGAAATGGGATAATCGTTTGCTATATTGGGGGGAAAGAGCATGAGCTAGTGAAAATAGCTCAGGTGAGAAACTGTAAAATCTGGATTCCAGTCCTAGCACCACCACTCATGCTGTGACTTTTAGCAGATCGATTAACCTCTCTCAGTGCTTCAGTTTCTCCATCTGTTAAATGGGGAGAACAATCCAGTTCTCCACCCCTAACCCTGCCTCCATTAAGATATCGAAAATATTGTGCACTGACATAAACTCCTGAGAAATAAGTGCGTGCTAGTGGATTTTCTAAGTGTTGATCTGTATTGAGCTGTTAGATTTTGCTTTTTGAGGTCCTTTAGCCAACAAACATGTGATTTAACAGCCTTGCTGTGGCCAGTATCATTAACTGCTTTCTTTGAGCATCACCCCTTTGTGTTGTAAAGGGATGGGGTCGATATTTAAAAAAATCGTATTGATCGGGACCGTCTGTTATTTTTGCAGACGAGGCTTCCAAGTGAATTTGATGTAGGTGCTATTTGGAGAAGTGGAGGGATGATTTCACTGACTCTCTGAAAATAGTCATCTGTAGCTAGAAGATTGTCATTGGGCAAGCAGCCAGGTCCACAACAACAACAGGAAAATGATTTTCCCCACCGTAACTCTGCTGCTTTGTGTGGGAAAATTGGCCTCGGATATGCTGTTTAAATGCACGCGTAAACAGCACGAATCACCAGAGTCCAAGACAGGAAGATGACCAGAGAGTTTGTCACAGACTGTCTGAATGTGCTTCCAGTGATTTATAGGGGTTTTGTTCTTTCTACAAAAATAAACCGATGAGTTGACCGATTCCCCCCGTGCCCTTTAATAGACCTAATAACTGGAAACATTAGGTGGAGCAATTGCCTGGCATATAACTCATTGGAAAGGCCCCTGAAGTACTGAATTTACTTCATCTTCGGTGATTCCAGTTCAGCGCGGCACACAGAGAATTATATAGAAGAATGCTCCACACGGCCGCATTAGAATAGAAACTCAAAATCCTTGACCGGGTTCCAAAGGTCAGAAATATTGTACAGGCAACTTGTTTTTCTGACTTGTATTCGCTGATTTTCTCCCCCGTTTGGGGAAGTCAAAGCCAAAACAGTTTCTGTGATGGGACATTTTGGGGCTTGGTGAGTTATCTCTACCCTTATCACCCGGCAAATATGAAGAATTGGTAATAAAAGACTGTGATGCTGTTATCCTAGGGACTATTTCAGATATAACAGAAAAGATTATTGAAACATGAAGAGTGAATAATAAAATGATGGGATGCTGTTATCCTAGGGACTGTTGCAGATATAACAGAAAAGATTATTAAAACATGAAGAATTAAAATGATGTGATGCTATTATCCTAGGGACTATTTCAGCTGTAACAGAAAAGATTATTAAAGCCACAGTGACCTATCCTTAATGATATTGAGAAGTCAGGTCTCTTTTAGACTGTGAGCCCACTGTTGGGTAGGGACTGTGTCTATATGTTGCCAACTTGTACTTCCCAAGCGCTTAGTACAGTGCTCTGCACACAGTAAGCGCTCAATAAATACGATTGATTGATTGATTTTCTGGGTAATGTAGCTTTCTGGGTAGTGGTAATGATAATAATAATGATGGCATTTATTAAGCGCTTTCTATGTGCAAAGCACTGTTATAAGCACCCGGGGAGGTTACAAAGTGGTCAGGTTGTCCCACAGGGGGCTCACAGTCTTTATTCCCATTTTTACAGATGAGGTAACTGAGGCACAGAGAAATTAAGTGACTTGCCCAAAGTCACACAGCTGACAATTGGCGGAGTCAGAATTTGAACCCAAGACCTCTGACTCCAAAGCCTGTGGTCTTGCCACCGAGCCATGCTGCTTTTATAGATTTTGCTTCAGGAGCACTGCTGACCCCAACTAAGTGTTTCATTGTTGAGAAAATGTGAGTTAACGGAAATCCTTAGCACCTTAGGTGACTTTGAGCAACTGTTTATTTAAAAGCAGTGGTAACTGGGTTGCCCATTTTACCCATCAAGAGTTCCTTTAAATAATAATAATTGGCATTTGTTAAGCGCTTACTATGTGCAAAGCACTGTTCTAAGCGCTGGGGAGGATACAGGGTGATCAGGTTGTCCCACGTGGGGCTCACAGTCTTAATCCCCATTTTACAGATGAGGTAACTGAGGCCCAGAGAAGTGAAGTGACTTGCCCAAGATCACCCAGCTGACATGTGGCGGAGTCGGGATTCGAACCCATGACCTCGGACTCCAAAGCCTGTGCTCTTCCCACTGAGCCACGCTGCTTCTCTAAATGCAGTATCTTTTCAGCTGCGTGCAAAATGCTAGTTAGGCCAGCCATCTTTTCAGAACATCAAAGGATAAAACAATTTTCAGGCCTCAAAATCAACTTAGAGGGAAGGAAAAACTGCCTTTCCAAGGAACCACTTCAACGGCTCGTTGTTTTTCATCCGACAGAATATTTTTGTAGCGTTGAATGTGACCGAGAATGAACTTGGGCAGATCTTGATTTATGCTTATCTGGATCGAGTACGTCATTGTGAATGCAGGACTTGAGACAGGATTCCCATAGCACAAGGCCCTCCTGGGCGGTGGCTTTCCGAGCCATTTCAAGGACAACCAGGGGATTACGGAGGGATTTGGGGGGTCGGGGGGAGTTCTGCCCCTGGCTCCCCGGGCTTTTTAACCCTTTCCTATACACCATTGTTAGCAGGGCTTACTCTGTCCCCAGAGGATAGTGATAACTTTCCGTGTGTTCCTTTAGAAAACAACTAAATGGCCAAATATAGTAAATTGCATCTGGTTTTAATAGGTTTCTGAGGTTGGGGTTATTTCACCGTTGAAACATGCTGTAAAGATGGAATGACTGGGTAAATGTCTGTGTAACTCTCATCATTTAATATTTATTGAGGACAACAGGGGGCAAAGTCAGCGCTTTTAAGAAGCAAATATTTCGTGATGTTCCCAAGACGGCCAGGATTCCTGTGTCGTATGTAGAAATACTATAGTTTAGTCCCAGGTTTTCTCATGCTATGCCCCGTTATCCCATGGAAATATTTTATGGGTTCCTCCCACTCCTCCCCCACTGTTCCTCTTTGATAATATAAACTATTAATGTTGAGGGTGAGGAGGCAGACAGCGAGATTCTCTTCTCTCTCATGTTTTTTTTAGTGAACAAGTCATTTATTTTGAAAACTACTTTATCCATCCTGGATTTTTTTATTCTTTTCTCTCTCTTGTTTTTTTGAGTGAGCAAGTCATTTATTTTGAAAACTACTTTAAATTATCCATCCTGGACTTTTTTTTAAAATTTCCTCCTACTTCCTTTAGCCGTCTTTCCGAAATCCAACACTTTCCAGAAGTGTGAGGTAGAGAAGCAGCACGGCCCCGTGGATAGAGCTCGGGCCTGGGACTCCCAACGCCCTGGGCTCTAATCCTGTTTCCAAGTGCTTAGTACAGTGCTTTGCACACAGTAAGCGCTCAATAAATCCGATTGAGTGAGTAAATAAATGGTCCCGCCACTTGTCTGCTGTGTGTGTGACCTTGGGCAAGTCACTTAACTTCTCTGTGCTTCAGTTTCCTCATCTGCAAAATGGGGATTTGGACCTTGAGCCCCATGTAGGACATGGACTGGGCCAACCTGATTAGCTTGTATCTACCCCAGCGCTTAGTACAGTGCCAGCACATAGTAAGCGCTCAACAAATACCAGAAAAAAAAAAGAAACTGCCAGGAGGGGCTGTGCCATCAGTGGTGTATATATGTATATATGTTTGTACATATTTATTACTCTATTTATTTTACTTGTACATATCTATTCTATTTATTTTTTTTAATTAATTTATTTATTTATTTATTTATTTATGGCGATTCTTACCATCACCAGCTGGTTTGTGTCCCTCTGGTCTAGCACTCACACCGAGAAGCAGCATGTCAATCAATCAGTCGTATGTCCTAGTGGGTAGAGCGTGGGCCTGGGAAATCAGAAGGACCTGGGTTCTAATCCTGGTTCCTCCACTTGTCTGCTGTGAGACCTTGGGCAAGTCACTTCACCTCTCTGGGCCTCAGTCACCTCATCTGTAAAACGGGGATGAAGACCGTGAGCCCCATGTGGGACAGTGATTGTGTCCAACCTGATCAGCTTGCATCCAAGGGGGAGATTGTGGCTCAGTGGACAGAGCCCGGGCTTTGGAGTCAGAGGTCATGGGTTCAAATCCCGGCTCCACCCATTGTCAGCTGTGTGACTTTGGGCAAGTCACTTCACTTCTCTGGGCCTCAGTTCCCTCATCTGTAAAATGGGGATGAAGACTGTGAGCCCCCCGTGGGACAACGTGATCACCTTGAAACCTTCCCAGCGCTTAGAACAGTGCTTTGCACATAGTAAGCGCTTAATAAATGCCATCATTATTATTATTATCCACCCCAGTGCTTAGAACAGTGCTTGGCACATCGTAGGCACTTAACAAATACACAGTTCGTATTATGCTAGCGGCCCTGTGGCTGTAAAGAGGTTTGGTCTGTAACGTTCTTGTGCCCATCACAACGTGTGGCACCGCTTCCCGCCTACCTCCCTGTTACACCCACTGCCCTAGTTTTTTTTTTTTTATGGCATTTATTAAGCGCTTACTATGTGCAAAGCACTGTTCTAAGCGCCGGGGAGGTTACAAGGTGATCAGGTTGTCCCACGGGGGGGCTCACAGTCTCAATCCCCATTTTACAGACGAGGGAACTGAGGCCCAGAGAAGTGAAGCGACTCGCCCCAAGTCCCACGGCTGACAAGTGGCGGAGCCGGGATTTGAACCCATGACCTCTGACTCCGAAGCCCGGGCTCTTTCCACTGAGCCACGCTGCTTCCCTAGTGGCAGGGACACGAGAATGTGAGTGGTGTTGGGCAAAACCGCTGGTTCAATAACCAATCCCTTTGTGCAGTGTTGTGGGTCTGAAGCTTTTGTGACTAAATCCTGCCGCGTGCGAAATCTGGGACTTTATGTTTTCAAAGCAATGGACCCAGCGGCCTTGAGCAAAAGGTTTCCATTTTCGAAACGGCGCACAAAGCAGCCTAGAGGCAAACGGTTTCTCTTAGAGCTTCGTAACTCTCAGTAGTCATGCTAACAATTTGGGCTGAAGTTCGAACTGAACTGAAAGTAACTTCACTTTCTGGGCCTCAGTTACCTCATCAGTAAAATGGGGATTAAGACCATAAAATCCTATGTGGGGTATGGATGGGGTCCAACCTGATTAGCTTGTGTTTACCCCAGCGCTTACTAGTGTCTGTAGTAGTGTCCCCACAGATATATATATACTATATATATATGCTACATATACTATATGTACTATAGTATACTATACTATATATATAGCATATATATATTTACTATGCTAGTATATACTATATTAGTATATACTATATACTAGTAGAGTATATATATATGCTATACTAGTATATACCATATACTAGTATAGTATATACTAGTATAGCATATATATGCTATATATATGCTATACTAGTATATACTATACTAGTATATGGTATATACTAGTATAGCATATATATATACTCTACTAGTATATACTACACTAGTATATAGTATATACTAGTATAGCATATATATATGCTATATATACTACATATACTATATGTACTATAGTATACTATACTATATATAGTATATATATATACTATACTAGTATATACTATGCTAGCATATAGTATATACTAGTATAGCATATACATACACTATATATACTACATATACTATATGTACTATAGTATACTATACTATATATAGTATATACTATGCTAGTATATACTATACTAGTATATATGTATATGCTAGTATACATATACTATGCTATATAGTATACTATGCTATATACTATATATATGCTATATAGTACTATATGTACTATACTAGTATATATATACTATAGTATGGTATACTATACTATAGTATATATATATATACTATATATATACTAGTGTCCCCACAGCACTTGTATATATGTATATATGTTTGTGCATATCTGTTACTCTATTATTTATTTATTTTACTTGTACATATCTATTCTATTTATTTTATTTCGTTAGCATGTTTGGTTTTGTTCTCCATCTCCCCCTTTTAGACTGTGAGCCCACTGCTGGGTAGGGACTGTCTCTATATGTTGCCACCTTGTACTTCCCAAGCGATTAGTACAGTGCTCTGCACACAGTAAGCGCTCAATAAATACGATTGATGATGATGATGATGTCTGGCACAAAGTAAGCACTTAACCAATTCCATAAAATAATAAATATTTTTAAAAGCCCAACAGTAGGGAACTCTCCTTTTTCATGATAAACAGGACTCCTGCGTGACTATTTGGGGATTCCTATATCATCAATGAATCACTTGAGCATTATCATCAAATTCTTCCATGCGAGCTTTCATGATGCTCAGTGAGGAAATGGAGGCCTGCAAGTTAAACAATGACCTAATGACTAGTTTCTAGTATCCCTATGAGTAGGTCATTCATTGGGAAAAGGTTTTGCATAATACATTATCTATCGTCTTTAAATAAAATGCTAATTTTGGTGTTGATGCTAATATGGGTACAAGTGGGACCTGGTCCAAAATTGTATAACATTTGCTATTTCAGTGCAATGTATTTATTTATTATTATTGTCATTATTGTTAAGTGCCGTCAAGTCATATATATGTTTGTACATATTTATTACTCTATTTATTTATTTATTTATTTATTTTATTTGTACATATCTATTCTATTTATTTTATTTTGTTAGTATGTTTGGTTTTGTCTCCCCCTTTTAGACTGTGAGCCCACTGTTGGGTAGGGACTGTCTGTATATGCTGCCAATTTGTACTTCCCAAGCACTTAGTACAGTGCTCTGCACACAGTAAGCGCTCAATAAATACGATTGATGATGATGATGAAGTCGTTCCCGATTCATAGCGACTCCATGGATATACTTTCTCCGGAACGTCCTGTCCTCTGCCATAACCTGCAACCTTTCTAAGGGTTCTTCCATTATCGTTGTTATGGTCTGTATCCATTTAGCTGCTGGTCTGCTTCTTCCACGTTTTCCCCGGACTTTTCTTAGCATTAGTGTCTTCTTCAGAGAATTAGTCCTCCTGATTATGTGTCCAAAATATGCTGCTAATCTGAGTCATTTGGCCTTCCAAAGACAACTTTGGTTTAATTTGCTCCAAAATCCATTGACTTGTTTTTTGGGCAGGCCATGGTGTTTGCAAAAGCCTTCTCCAACACCACATTTCAAAAGAATCGATGTTCTTTCTATCCTGTTTTTTCACTGTTCAGTTTTTGTATCCATACATTGTCACTGGAAACACCATGGAGTTGACAATTTGTATTTTTGTGGTGATTGTTACATCAGCACATTTCAAATATCAGGCGAAAACTCCTCACCCTGAGCTTCAAGGCTGTCCATCCCCTCGCCCCCTCCTACCTCACCTCCCTTCTCTCCTTCTCCAGCCCAGCCCGCACCCTCCGCTCCTCTGCCACCGCTAACCTCCTCAATGTGCCTCGTTCTCGCCTGTCCCGCCGTCGACCCCCGGCCCACGTCATCCCCCTGGCCTGGAATGCCCTCCCTCCGCACATCTTCCTCCCTTCAAAGCCCTACTGAGAGCTCACCTCCTCCAGGAGGCCTTCCCAGACTGAGCCCCCTCTTTCCTCTCCCCCTTCTTCCCCTCCCCATCCCCCTGCCTTACCTCCTTCCCCTCCCCACAGCACCTGTATATATGTTTTTATGTATTTACTACTCTATTTTATTTGTACATATTTATTCTATTTCTTTTATTTTGTTAATATGTTTTGTTTTGTTGTCTGTCTCCCCCTTCTAGACTGTGAGCCTGCTTTTGGGTAGGGACCGTCTCTATATGTTGCCAACTTGTACTTCCCAAGCGCTTAGTACAGTGCTCTGCACACAGTAAGCGCTCAATAAATACGAATGAATGAATGAATGACTTTTTCCAGGCTCTTCATAGCAAGCCTTCCTAACACGAATCTTGGGTGTATTTCTTGGCTACCAGTGCCTTTATTATTGATTAGCGATCCCAGGAGAGATGACTTAAAACTTCCAGGTGTCATGATCTTTATTTTCTTGACATTCTAGTATAGGTCCATCTTTTTGCTCTTTTCCTTAACTTTTAATAATAAGCCCTTCGAATCTTCTTCACTTTCTGCTAGTAGGGTTGTATCATCAGCATAATAAAGGTTGTTACTATTCCTTCCCTTCGAATCTTCTTCACTTTCTGCTAGTAGGGTTGTATCAGCATGATAATGAAGGTTGTTAATATTCCTCCTTCCAGTCTTTACTCCCCGTTCGTCTTCATCCAATCTGGCCTCTCTCATTCACTCATTCAGTTGTATTTATTGAGCACTTACTGTGTGCAGAGCACTGTACTAAGCGCTTGAGAATTACAACATATAGAGACGGTCCCTACCCAGCAACGGGCTCACGGTCTAGAAGGGGGAGACAGACAACAAAACAAAACATGTAGACAGGTGTCAAAGCCATTAGAATAAATAGAATTATAGCTATATCATCATCATCATCAATCGTATTTATTGAGCGCTAACTATGTGCAGAGCACTGTACTAAGCGCTTGGGAAGTACAAATTGGCAACATATAGAGACAGTCCCTACCCAACAGTGGGCTCACAGTCTAAAAGGGGGAGACAGAGAACAAAACCAGACATACTAACAAAATAAAATAAATAGAATAGATATGCACAAATAAAATAAATAAATAAATAAATAAATATGCACATCATTAATGAAATAGAGTAGTAAATATGTACAAGTAAAATAAATAGAGTAATAAATATGTACAAATATATACAAGTGCTGTGGGGAGGGGAAGGAGGTAGGGTGGGGGGGGCGATGGAGGAGGAGAGGAAAAAGGGGGCTCAGTCTAGGAAGGCCTCCTGGAGGAGGTGAGCTCTCAATAGGGCTTTGAAGGGAGGGAGAGCTAGTTTGGCGGATGTGTCGAGGGAGGGCATTCCAGGCCAGAGGTAGGACGTGGGCCGGGGATCGACAGCGGGACAGGGGAGAACGAGGCACAGTGAGGAGATTAGCGGCAGAGGAGCGGAGGGTGCGGGCTGGGCTGGAGAAGGAGAGAAAGGAGGTGAGGTAGGAGGGGGCGAGGGGATGGACAGCCTTGAAGCCCAGGGTGAGGAGTTTTTGCTTGATGCGTAGGTTGAGGGGCAACCACTGGAGATTTTGAGGAGGGGAGTGACGTGCCCAGGACGTTTCTGTACAAAAGATAATCCCGGCAGCAGAGTGAAGTATAGACTGAAACGGGGAGAGACAGGAGGATGGGAGATCAGAGAGGAGGCTGATGGAGGTATTCGGTGTAAAGGATGAATGTATCAGTGAAATTTAAATCATCTCATTGGCTCCATATTAGCGGTTCTGTTCAGATTTTGTGGAGGGTAGCATTAAAGTTGTTTTGCATGCTCTTCCAGACCCCAGCTGGCCCAGTTATTTAAAAGCGCATTCTTAACACTGGGTCTCTGGGACACTTTGCCGTTGTTCCCCATTGTGTGGTACCTCCTGTATCCTGTGCTCTGCTGCATGTTTTTTCCCACACTAGTCTACCAAGCTAGAGGTGTACTCTATGTCATTTCAAAGATTTAGATGTGATTTTAAGAGAATCGGCACTTTATTCTCCCTCCTCTCTATCTGTGACTACTATGTGATTATCTCTGAAGCTCCTTAGACCCTAGCATCTAGCGGCCAGATTAAGGCGAATACTCCTAGCCTGACTAGGAATGTGAACCCTAACCATTAAAAACCTTGAAAAAGACAGTCCCTCAATCACATTTATTGAGCACTTACTGTGTGCAGAGCACCGTACTAAGTGCTTGGGAGAGTACAGTAGTAACAGAGTTGGTTGACACGTTCCCTGCCCCTCCCACCCATTGTGTCATCATCATCATCATCAATCGTATTTATTGAGCGCGTACTATGTGCAGAACACTGTACTAAGTGCTTGGGAAGTACAAATTGGCAACATATAGAGACAGTCCCTACCCAACAGTGGGCTCACAGTCTAAAAGGGGGAGACAGAGAACAAAACCAAACATACTAACAATTTATCATTTATTATTTACTTATTGTCATTTATTAAACCTCTCTTGAAGAGCGGCCTGTGTCCCATCACAGATTCCAGGTTCCTCCAATGAGGCAGCGCGGCATTTTTGAAAATTAACTCATCGTTGATTAATCAACCTCTTTGCCGTTTTTTTCCCACTTGACCTCTGAGAAGTGCTTCTCTCTCCCTCTTTCTCTCTGTTTTCATGAGGGAGAAGGGGGAAAAGAGAGAGAGAGAGAGATGGGGTGGGGAAGAAAGGGAGAAACATGGAGAGAGAGAGAAGGAAGTTGCCATAGCATGAGGGGTAATAATGGGCTTTCATTTTGCTCTCTCTACGGTTGTAGTGACTCTGGAGATAAGCATGCAGTGAATCAGAGCCCTTGTGGGAAGGAGAATCAGAAACCACCTTCTCTGTTTACCCATTGTCTGAAAATGGAGTGATGGACTTCTCCAGTCTTTTTTCAAGATATGACTCATATGTTCACGTTCATATTTTAAGGTGGCTCCACACGAAAAGGAGAGATCACATCTCCGGGATGTTGCTGTGGAGGTGGCATTTGCACGCTCAATTCTTGTCCCACCTTGGGCTTTCCCCGACTCGTCCTATTTTGCGAATGTGAAATAAGAAAATAGAACTTTATTTAAATCCAGGTTGGTGGCCAGTGTAATTTAGGGATCTCTTTACAATCCTTTAGGGATCTCTTTACAGTCCTCTCTCATACACAGGTCGTTGTTTTTCCCCTCTCATTTTTGCAATGGCAAAATACTGTTGAGAGTTGGATTCAGTTTAGAATGAGTTTAGAAGGGGAAACTGAGGTCTAGAGAGCAAAATGACATGCTTGCTGAAACTCAGTTGAAGAAAGAGCCCAAAATCAGTTTTGCCTGAAACATACCTCTCTTTATTTTGGGGAATTAAACATAGCATAACAAGTGCAACGTCAAGTGTGTACTACAGTTTAGAAGGAGCACTTACTCTTTCAGGGGTGTCCGTAATTTATAATAGCCAAGCGAAATTTGAGGCTTTTTTGGTTTCTCAGAAGATGTAAATAGGCATTGAAATTTTACTTTGAGCCCATTTGAAACTTGGTTCTGTGGGCTTGAAACATCAGTTGTTGCAAATCTTGGTGAAGTTGTGTTCTGATTTTGTTGAAGATTAAATATATTGTTGCAGTAATCTCCCCTGTGGAAAGTCTGCTTTTGCAAATTCCCGTGGCGATTTAACCAACAAAAAGGTTTCAAGTCATGAAGTTGTTGTCTCATTTCAGTTATTTAATCACGTAGATGTTCCTAATGAATCACAGTCCCACCTAACCACAGGCTCCTGGTGGTCCTTGGTAAGGGAGTGAGCAAAGAATATTTTGCCTCTGAATCTTTGCAGGATTCTAGGTTTTTTTGTTTTTACCCTTGATTGGAAATGCCTTCCATATACGCCTTCCCTGTATATACAGGGAACGTGTCTGCCAACTCTGTTATGCTCTCCCAAGTGCTTAGTACAGTGCTCTGCCCGCAGTAAACTCTCAATAAATACGATTGATTGATTGAGGGACTTCTCTTTCAGGCTTTTTAACAGAAGGTTCTGTACTCCCAGCCTCTGGAGCAGTACAGTCTCTAAAATAACTGGTTTTGCTGTCCTGAGATTAAAGAGTTGGAAACTATATTTGTGAAGAACAACCAGTTTGCAATATGTGGTTTCTCCGGAGAGATTAGGAAGTGGGTTGAGTCGGTAATAACCGATAGTGTGTGAACTGCTGCTGTCCTTAGGAAATTGTCAAGTGCCTATACGGTGGATCCCCAGTCGGACCTGTGTCACGCTTTACACCTACATCTGATTAACCGTGGCATTTTTTTTTTTAAACCTTGGATGATCAGAAGGTGTTGAATGTGGCTCCTAATGAACGTGACCTAATTTAGGTTTTCTCTTCAAATAGATGCCTATGAAATGAAGAAACGGACATGCCACATGGCGCAGAGGCAACTCTCTGGCGTTTCTCAAGTTCCTTTCGATTTGTAGATAAGAACCTGATTTTTTTTTTTTATGACAGATGACATCAAACCTCTCAGGAGAATTCATATTTTGCAATAAGAGGGAAAACAAATCTTGGTTAATAGTCATTCTCTGAAGAATCACTACAGAGATTCAGGATGATAAAATGCAAACCCAGTGGTATTCTGAAAATTTTAAAAAACAAAAACATTAATTTGTTTAAAAGTGGTTTTTCATTTTCCTACACAGTTGAATATTTTGCTGTGATTAATTCCACATTCTTCCTCCCAAAAACTCGAATTCAGATCATAGGGCCAACTTCTCCTTGAACTCTGCATCTGCCTTCTACGTCCTTGTGCTACAAGATTTTTTTTTCTTTTTTTCTCCCCTGGCTCTACCAAATTTACTAGGGCCAAAGAGATAGGTGGGAGCAGAACTCCCTTTTATCAGCGGAATCATTTTCTACCCCAGCTAAGATAATAACAGATAGCCCATGTTTTTGGAATATGAATAGGAAGAATTGTGAAAAATAGTGAGGATCTGTTTACATAAGTGAGCAGATCACGTCTGTCTTTTCAGAGTGTTGTTAACGGAACCTGTTTTTTTATGGTATTTATTAAGCGCTTTCCGTGTGTCAAGCACTGTACTAAGCACTATGTTAGATACCCGCTAATCAGGTTGGCCACAGTCCTTGTCCCAAATGGGGCTCACAGTCTTAATCCCCATTTTACAGATGAGGTAACTGAGGCACAGAAAAGATTGTCTTCAGTCCTGATTGTGCTGCAGTATATTCTTCAAGCACAAAAGGCAACTATCAATCCGCCTGTGTACGGAAATAGAGTGTAATCCGTTATCTGGTAATATGGGGTTTGCTTTTTGAAAACTCACACCGCCTTGGCTTGATTAACATCAGAAGAATGTTTGCTAATTCCCCAACAGTGCTGCATCCAAAACAGATAGCGAGAGATATTTGTTTTGAGAGAACTCCACGTTGAGCGTAATCTTTGGCTATTCCCGTTGAAGTTAAAATGTGGTTTGTCCTATCTTTTGTCCATTATGAATTTGCTAGATTTTTAGAAATGATTAAGCCACCTTTCAGATTCAATTTCTAAAACTCAAGCAACTCCATAAAATGGGCCTGTACAGTTTCTTCCTGGACGGTTTTGTATTGTTGCCCTCTCTTCTTCCCCACCACCCCAGGCTTTCTTTTTGAAAAGTTAGGTAAAAGGTATGTTTGGAGACTACTGAGCTGCAACGCTAGAAATAATCTGTGGGGCACCCAGTGCCATTTACTGTTTTTCAAAGGCCAAGGTTGAGTCTAAATGGTGTATTAAGAATGGACAAAGAACAAGAAGCTGAATTATTAGTGCTTTCATTTTGCCTTTGGTATGATCATAGTCACACCACTGTTGCTCCTAAGTCTGGGTAATCATGACGTTATGGAAAGTGGATATTGCCTTTCAGCTCTGTGAACAAAGCGTATTTTTTATCCTTTTTATTTTCTTCCCACAGCTTTCAAATCAAGCTTCCGAGTTTCAGTACTATCATTATTAGCATTACTAACATTTGTTAAATACTTAGAATGTGCATTCCTAATATCCTCCAGCTCTTCGCCCTTTTCTTAAACTCAGCTGTAGTTTTCTCCCTGTTTCAGTTAGACTGTTATTTAAAATTCAGCCTAAGCAGTTCTGTAGTGGCTGTTCATCTCCTTAGCAGAGATGATTTCACAGAGCCTGCCAGTCAGACACCTCTGAACCAAAAAGTTCCAAAATGAACAATAATACTAATAACGGTGGTATTTGTTAAGAGCTTACTGGTGTGCCAGACACTCTTCTAAGCACTGGGGTGAAGACAAGCAAATCGGATTGGACATGGACCCTGTCCCACATGGGGCTCCCAGTCGCAATCCCCATTTTACAGATGAGGTAACTGAGGCCCAGAGAAGTGATGGTCATCATCAATCGTATTTATTGAGCGCTTACTATGTGCAGAGCACTGTACTAAGCGCTTGGGTAATACAAATTGGCAACATATAGAGACAGTCCCTACCCAGCAGCGGGCTCACAGTCTAAAAGGGGGAGACAGAGAACAAAACCAAACATACTAACAAAATAAAATAAATAGAATAGATATGTACAAGTAAAATAAATAGAGTAATAAATATGTACAAACATATATCCATATATACAGGTGCTGTGGGGAAGGGAAGGAGGTAAGATGGGCGGGATGGAGAGGGGGACGAGGGGGAGAGGGGAGGGAGGGAGGGCCGCCTGGGTTCCCACGGTCGAACCGGAGCGTCGTCCCGGGCCCCGGCGGCTCCCCTCAGCCGGTCGGCCGGTCGGCACAGCATCATCATCATCAATCGTATTTATTGAGCGCTTACTGTGTGCAGAGCACTGTACTAAGCGCTTGGGAAGTACAAGTTGGCAACATATAGAGACGGTCCCTACCCAACAGTGGGTTCACAGTCTAATAAAGAAACAGACAAGTGGCGGAGCCGGTATTAGAACCCACAACCTTCTGACTCCCAGTTCCGTTCTCTATCCATTCCCACATGATTTGGTCCAATTCTGCATCATTCAGATATCGCGAACACCTCCAAATTATCTGTCTCTGTCAGAAAAGGAGCACGGGCGGCGGGAAGCGGCCCAGTTTCCGTGCACTTCCATACCTGAAGAATCCCATCTGGGCCATGTGCATGTTGTCACCGGTTGCTGACTCAGTGACACTCCTAGCTCTAGCAATCCGTTGCCACATTGATTCCAAACAGAAAGTGCGTGTGCTGTTCAGAAAGTGGGCAGACTGGGTTGAGCTAGTCCGTTTAGTCGGGGAAGATTCTCCAGGCTCAACTTTCTTGCTTTATTGTGGCAGGCTGGAGGGGGTGCTCCCAGAACCGAGACCTTCTGGAAGGTCCCCCCCGCCGCTAATCTCCTCACCGTACCTCGTTCTCGCCTGTCCCGCCATCGACCCCCGGCCCACGTCATCCCCCGGGCCTGGAATGCCCCCAATCCCTCTGCCCATCCGCCAAGCTCGCTCTCTTCCTCCCTTCAAGGCCCTATTGAGAGCTCACCTCCTCCAGGAGGCCTTCCCAGACTGAGCCCCTTCCTTCCTCTCCCCCTCGTCCCCCTCTCCATCCCCCCTTCTTACCTCCTTCCCTTCCCCACAGCACCTGTATATATGTATATATGTTTGTACATATTTATTACTCTATTTATTTAACTTGTACATATCTATTCTATTTATTTTATTTTGTTGGTATGTTTGGTTTTGTTCTCTGTCTCCCCCTTTTAGACTGTGAGCCCACTGTTGGGTAGGGACTGTCTCTATATGTTGCCAATTTGTACTTCCCAAGCGCTTAGTACAGTGCTCTGCACATAGTAAGCGCTCAATAAATACGATTGATGATGATGATGATGATGATGATGGAACTTGGTGGAAGCAAGGTTTGGGGATGGAAGCGGAGTGCAGCAAAGAGAGGAGTGATGTGGATGTACAGTTGGGGAGTAGAGTTGATAGTGTGCGTTAGGACTGATGGTGCCGCTTGCTGAACGGACCAACATCTTATTCCTTCCCTCATACTCAAGGTTCACTAAAATCCAACCTGTGGAAATCTAGCAAATAGTAATGCAGTTTCTATAAATGACAGGACACCCTCCCCGCTGCCCTTTAGTGTATTCCTCTTAATTTCAGTTTTCTCTTACTAGTTTCACCGTGACTTGTTGATATTGCTTACTATTAGGGAGACTTCTTGGAATTTGCCTGACCACCAAGTATTTCAGTTTTTGTTGCATTAAGCAAAAGCAGCAAAATTTTTATATAACCCTGGTTTCAATTATTCCAGCACAAACGTTACACTCCGTTCTAAATTTTTTTGGTACGATCACAACAGTTTCTATTCTGATAGTTTTCAAGAGTGAACATTCACGTACTGTCCAAGAATGCCAGCTGCTGAAATCACAGTTTGTTTTCCCTCTTTCAGCTTTATCAATTAAAAAGAAATCTATTTTTATAATACAGTGAGGAAAAAAACAACAACTTTCCTTGTCATAGTCATGTTTATCCATTCAGGCTCTCAATCAGGGAAAAGCCAGAAAATGAGAAAAGGAAGCATTCTTTAAAAAGGAAGAAAAAAACTAGGAAGATTAGTCTGAAAATGAATAGTCTGCTAATAATTATTGTCATTAAGTAGTCCAATGTGAGAAGCAGAACTCCATTTTTCTACAGTTAATCCCCAACAAAAGGAGTCTTTGATAAATTTAGTAAAACATAGTTGGGAAAGGATCATATTTACCATTAATCCAAAGATGGTTTTTAGTAAAAGTAAAATTTCAAATTAGTGTCACATTGTAAATTCAAGTTATAATTAGGTATTTTTGACTCCCTTTTTACCTTGGGCCCTTTATCTTTGAATCACAAATTTGTTCACCATGTGATCAAAATTTTTTAACTTCATGAAGAGACTACTTCTATTCTCAAACTGCCTCATTTAAGAATGTCAAAATGGAAATTTTCGTTAGAAAACTCTAAAAAAATTCACACCACATACTCCAGATATTTTTTATTGTATGTATAAACTGTAAATTACTGTTAAGTTCTTAATCTCTAAGGTATGATTGTTTATAGTGATGAGAGGCAATCAGTCTGTTTTGTACATTAATATTATAATCATATTGTTATCTATGAAAGGCTAACTTTTACATTTTGCATCTGACAGCAATTTTAAAATCAAAGTACGACAAATCAAATTTGTATGCTTTTCTTCCTATTGCACTTTTTTCAAAACTATATATAAATCATTTCATAGTAATATGTTTAAATTGATATGTTCATTAAACATGCTGTGCTGGGAAAAAAAAACATTTTTCAAACCAAATGAAATGCCTTTAAATTTTCCATAAAAAGTTAAAACCATACAGGAAAGGACATATTCCTAGTGGCCACATATTTGCTAAAATATAGGAATAATTTTGGTGTTACAGATGCAGCCTAGTTTTTAAAACTCTTTTGTTAATCCAGTGCAGTGTAAGGCAAGCATTTGGAATTCAGTTTTTTAAAAGGTGCTCTTGTATTAAAAAATAATTTCTGTTGCCATTTGATCCTGCATTTGAACATTGTATTCTGTAAAACCACAAATTATATTTCCCTTTCTGTACGGAAGAGCGGTCCTATCCGTAAGGTGGGAAAAGACAGCACATCAGAATTTTTTGTGATATTGGAAGCTTGTTCACTGTTGGAAAAAAATTGACACCCATGTATTTAGAGAGCAGAGATCCTGTCTCTGATTAGAGGAGAGACTGGTTAGCATCAATTTCTCCTCTCAACTCATAATGAAAGCTTTATGAGTTAACCCAGGACATGTTGCTCAGCTTCACCTTCAAAAGAGAGATAAAATAGTTATCCGTGGTTTGCTTCCCGGATGGATTGAGGAAGTGTACCAGTTAATTTGTGAAGCATCTTGAAGTCCGTGAACGAAAGGTGCTAGCACTTAAAATCTTATTGTTTAACCTTCTAACAGAACATTTTTACATTTGCAAAGTAAATGTTTTTCTCATGACAGCCCACTGCGTTTTTATTCCTTGTTTACAGAGAGGAGAAAGTTTGCCTAGACATTTGACGGCAAAAAGGGTTTTCTTGATGATATTCTTTAAGAATGAGGTGGCAACTGCTGAGGTCAACAGAGATGTTAGTAGCTCTTCTAGTTCAGCTGTACATAAAAATGCACCATTCCACACCAATAAAATGATTTTATTCACAAAGATAGCACTAGATATTTTGTCCCCCTTTTCAATAGGGGCAAAGCAAGCACTACAGAATAATGGTGCTAATCTAATTCCTGTTTTTTGTAAATGATCCTTGGGGGCTTGAACTGTTTCCGTCTATTCAAAACAATTTCCCAAATCCTTTCAAACTTTAACAAGAATGTCACTTAGAAATACTATCCAATGCCAAAAGTTCATAAAGAGTGAGTAAATAAATCTACGAGGAGCCTCTAAATATTTTTCAAAATTCTATCCCTGACCTTGAAGGGTTTGACATTTCAAAGCATGGAATTCCAATAATGTTCAAAGACCACCACAATCCAATGAATAGCAATAGTGCCGGAAGAAAATGTTCTTGAAAATGCCCCATCTTTTAAAAATTAGGCGAAAAAGAAAAACTAGCAGAAACATGGGAAACATTTATTTTATTTTAGACCGTGCTGCTGTCTCTTTCACCACTTCTGTCAATTCCTCTGAGCCTGACTCCATATCTCATGAGCCATCTGTTCCACTGTGAACCCTTCTGGAAATCAGTCAAATTGAACACCACCACCATGCAGTCTTTTAGACTGTGAGCCCACTGTTGGGTAGGGACTGTCTCTATATGTTGCCAACTTGTACTTCCCAAGCGCTTAGTACAGTGCTCTGCACACAGTAAGCGCTCAATAAATACAATTGATGATGATGCAGAGCACTGCACTTAGTACCTGGGAGAGGACAGTAAGGATAGCGGAAATGATTCCAGCCCTTGGGAAGTTTACAGTCTACCAAGATACCAAGAAGCAGCCTGACCTAGTGGATAAAGAGGGCCTGGGTTCTAATCCCGGCCCCATCACTTGACAGCAGTGTGACCTTGGACAAGTCACTTACTTCTCAGTGCCTCAGTTTCCTCAGCTGCCAAATGGGGATCCCAGTACCTGTTCTCCGTCTTCCGTAGACTATGAGCACAGTGTGGGACAGGGACTGGGACAGTGGCCATGTCGGCTCCGGGCTGGGGGCTCCTCCGGGCACTCCAGGCATTCGTGGGAGTGAGAGGATGGGATTTTCTGAAGGCCTCTCAGGAGGGAAATCCCGGGGTCAAAAACCCAGAGAAGCAGCGTGGCTCAGTGGAAAGAGCACGGGCTTTGGAGTCAGAGGTCATGGGTTCAAATCCCGGCTCTGCCAATTGTCAGCTGTGTGACCTTGGGCAAGTCACTTAACTTCCCTGGGCTTCAGTTACCTCATCTGTAAAATGGGGATTAAAACTGTTAACCCCCCTGTGAGACAACCTGATCACCTGTCACTTAACTTCCCTGGGTCTCAGTTACCTCATCTGTAAAATGGGGATTAAAACTGTGAACCCCCCCCGCCCATGGGACAACCTGATCACCTTGTAACCTCCCCAGCCCTTAGAACAGTGCTTTGCACATAGTAAGCATTTAATAAATGCCATCATTATTATCATTATGTCCAACCTGATTAGTGTGTATTTACCTCAGTATTTCGAACAGTGCTTGACACAGAGTAAATGCTTAACACATGCCATAAAAAGGGGGGAGGCAACAGAATATCGAAGATTTGTACTTAGTACTTAGGTGGCATGTGAAGGCTGATGTAGGAGTTGGGGAACATAAGGAGGGGAGAGTAGAAAATAATTGGCAAAGGTCTCCTTGAAGAGACGTGATTTCAGAGGGATTTTGAATATGGGGTGGTCTGTTGGGTTTGAAGACAGCAGGTATTCCAGGCTGTTGAGGGAGCAACAAGAATGAGGCACAGTCATTCACTTGTATTTGTTGTACTGTACTGAGCGCTTGGGAGAGTGTGATACAAACAGAGTTGATGGATACGTTCCCTGCCCACAAGGAACTTACAGTATATAAGGGGAGGAGGCATTAAACTAGATGAATAAATTACCGATTCATTCATTCAGTCGTATTTATTGAGCACTTACTGTGTGCAGAGCACTGTACTAAGCGCTTGGGAAGTACAATTTGGCACACAATTGCTGTGGGGCTGAGAGGGGGATGGATATCAGGAGTTTAAAGGGTACAAATCCAAGGGTGGAAGAAATGCAGAAGGGAGAGGGAGCCGGGGAAAAGAGGGCTTAGTCAAGGAAGGCCTCTTGGAGAAGGTTTGATTTTAATAAGGTGAGGAGAGTGGTGGTCTGTCATATATGACTTGTACTTCCCAAGCGCTTAGTACAGTGCTCTGCACACAGTAAGCGCTCAATAAATACGATTGAATGAATATATGAAGAGAGGAGCTCCAGGCCAGAGGGAGGATGTGGGCAAGGGGGTCAGCGGCTGGCATTAGAGAAATGAAGCTAAAATCTACAATAAGTAGGTTAGCTGGAGAGGGAGAAGAGTGTGAGTTGGCATGTAGCGGAAGGTGAATGAGTAGTAATAATAATAATGATGATGATGATATTTGTTAAGCGCTTACTATGTGCCAAGCACTGTTCTAGGCACTGGGGTAGATACAAGGTAATCAGGTTGTCCCCCGTGGGGCTCAGTGTCTTAATCCCCATTTTACAGATGAGGTAACTAAGGCACAGAGAAGTTAAGTGACTTGCCCAAAGTCACATAGCTGACAAGTGGCAGAACAGGATTAGAACCCACAGCCTCTGACTCCCAAACCCAGGCTCTTTCCACTAAAGCCACGCCGCTTCTCTGTAGTAGGAGGCGTGGGGGAGCCGAGTGCCTTAAAACCAATTGCCAAGAGTTTCTGTTTGGAAATCCACTGGTGGCCACATTAGAGAGTCCTTAATGTAAATGCTAACAATAAATATCAAATTTTAGCGGGGAAATTCACAAGCAGCGTCCATTCCAGGGTCTCTTATTTATGGCCTTGCTAGGAAGAATGTCAATATTCTCACCATAAATAGCAATAAATAAGGAGCAAGCAGTAAACTCACATTCTAACTACAGAAACTAAAAGGCCCAGGAAACCATAGCTGAACACCCCTGTAAACAATTCCAGCAACTGTTAAGAAAGGCATGCTAAGAAGTACTGGCTTTCAGAGTGATTGCAGCTTTTGAGGGCAGGAATCACCATCATCATCATCATCATCAATCGTATTTATTGAGCGCTTACTGTGTGCAGAGCACTGAACTAAGCGCTTGGGAAGTCCAAGTTGGCAACATATAGAGACAGTCCCTACCCAACAGTGGGCTCACAGTCTAAAAGGGGGAGACAGAGAACAAAACCAAACATGCTAACAAAATAAAATAAATAGAATAGATATGTACAAGTAAAATAAATAAATAAATAAATAAATAGAGTAACAAATATGTACAAACATATATACATGTTTGTATATATGTATATATGCAGGAATCGCATGTACCTGCTCTATTGCTGTATTCTCCAAGTGCTTTTACAGTGCTCTGCAGACAGTAAATGCTCAATAAATACCACTGATTGATTTAGAGCATTTTAAGCTATTCCCTTTTCCGTGGTCTTAAATTTTGGATGTTAAGATTTTAATTAAAGATAAAGGAATCTATGTTCCTTTGCATATCAAATGTAATGTATCTACTTTTCTACATTAACTATTCTCCCTTTTAATCTATTTTCCAGGGTCCACATATAGCCTCAGTTACGCTAGCAGCCTACGAATGCAACTCGGTTAATTTCCCCGAGCCTCCTTACCCCGACCAGATTGTTTGTCCCAGTGAAGAGGGGATTGAAGGCTCCATCTCTTTATGGACCATCATCTCCAAAGTTAGACTGGAGGCCTGCATGTGGGTGAGTTGCAGTGGGTTTGTTTTTTTTATTTTGTTTTGTTTTTTACGTTTGCCTAAAACCGGCCAAACCAATTTCAGGTTTTGCGGAGGCCCGCGTTAAGATCCAAGTGTGCACCTCTGTTCCATAAATATTCGTAGCTCTCATCTAACGAAGTCTCTTACCAGGAAAGTGATGCTCACCTAAGCACAGCTGTGCTGGATAGGGCATGTGAGAAGGGTGAGTGACAAACAAGGTTCCAAACAGCTGCTGAATGGATCGCTGACACTGGGAAATTGAAAACCAGATGGGCAGAAGAAACATTTTAAGGACGTGTTAAAACAAGGCCCCAGAAAAAGCCACATCCCAGCTGAAAACTGGGAGTCAATTCCAGAGGATAGGCCAGCGGGGTGTACCGCTAATGAGAAAGGAGGGGCTCTTTCTGAGCAAAATTTTCATAAGGAATGAGAGACGTGGAGACACGAGATGCTTTCAGCGTAATAAATTAATATGTCTGTATAGTTCTTACTTATAAAGCCCTGTTAATTAGGTCATCAAATTCTTCCAGCAGAGCTGACGTCCTCATGACCTCATAAGTAATTTTTAAAAGCGTCTTACCGTGGCTGGTAAGATAGCAGGGATCAATTAAAAAAGAGGCTGGGAAAGAGTGTGTGACTTAAAAGCCCACCAGTTTCTAATTTCTCTAGGCTTCCAGGCACCTAATGGGGCTTTCTGTGCCGCTCCCCAATTCGGAGTCATCCCTTGCTCACCAGGTGGAATTCTTCCTGGAATTGTTAGCTGTTTTAGCCTAAGCAATTACATGTCTCAATTTATTGCACAGTCATTAACTTATCTTGAAATCAGGTCTTTGGAAAAGAAAAGTACTGAATCGGTCTTCCCCATCAGTTGTCTTCCATTACAGCCTAAGTTGGAAAATTTTCCGAGCTATTCACTTAGCCCAGGTCAGACATTTCTTGGTTGGTAATGAATCAAGTTTCCTGAACCGAAGTTTATTCGAATGGGGGTAGAAGACTGTCATCAACAGTGCTGTCTGGTGATCTCATTTCTGTTTGTATTCAATTATTCTGTTTTTGCTTAAAGTTGGATGGGAAAATTTGGGGTCAACATTTGCAATGTCAGATGTGTTTTACCCTCATGGGGAATAAACTATAGTTTTGTACTGTGTACCTTAGTTGGTGTGTACATCTCTCGTAGTGTTGAAGTCTTCATTTTACCTTTTGAGCTACTCTTCTGCCGTTATTAGCATTTCATAGCCTTGGCTAGTTATACATTCCTTTTCTGACAATGCCTTGGAAATCAAAAACAAACTGAAAAAGGAAGAATGGGCAGAGCATTTAAGATTTTTACGTGGTTACATCTTGAATACTTATGCCAACCATAGGAACCCACCTTTCACAGCAGAGCTCAATGGAGATATAACATATTTTACACATTTGCCGAGTATGTATTGTGTTCAGAGAATTACCAGGGAAGTACCATAAACTGGTCATGTTTCCTGTTACTCTTTTATACACACAGGGGACAAATTAATTGTAGCATTTGCATATGTTTCATAAAATTGGACGGCTTTAATCTATCTTGGAAGTGGTTCTCACTACTATGAGCTATGAGCCATGAACATGGCTGCTGAAAGGGGCAATATGTTCATGCTCTGGAGTCCTTTTCTCAAAAGCTGAAATGCAGTAGAAGCGTGGAGTTGCCTTTTTCATTGTCATGCAAATTAAGTGCCCTTCCTTTTCTCCATTACATAGGAAACTGATCTATGGACACCCTCAATTGCCCTTAAATTCTCCATTCTTGCATGGGTTTTGCATCTGTTTTTCCTCATTATTATTAATTGTATTTATTGAGCACTTACTGCGTGCAAAGCACTGTACTAAATGCGTGGGAGAATACAATATAGCATTAGACACATTCCCTGCCCACACGAGTTCACAGTCTAGAGGGGAAGACACTGTGGGAAAGGGAGAGGAAATGAATGAAGGAGCAAGTATAAGCGGTGCAGAAGGGAGTGGGAGAAGAGGAGAGGAGGACTCAGTCAGGGAAGGCTTCCTGGAGGAAATGTGCCTTCAATAAGATTTTTAAGCGGGGTAGAGCAATTATCTTTCTGTGCTTTTACTCTTGATGCATTGGAGTAATTTCGTGTAATTAGAATATAGATCCCAACACAACCTGGGTTCTTATCTTTTATGTTGTAATATTCTTCTTTTGCGCCAATCTTATCTGCGTTTTCACACAGAAGGAGTCTGATTATCTGCAGTATTTGGGATAATGGTGAAGTTCAGTATCTGAACTTTGTGGGCTTTCAGCTAGTTTAGGCACGGGCCCAATTTGTTGTTTGCTGAGCCTAAAAAAGAAAAATTACAGTGTTAGTATTAGCTGAGTTCAGATCACCAGTCACTTTGAAACCAAGATTCATAAAATTGGCTCACACTCTGCCCTAAAGTTAGAGGTGTGTATGTATGTATTTAGAGGTTTGATTTCCAAGAAATGAGCCCGAGGAACCACACTGACTCTTTCTGCCAAAGAGTTTGCTAGCACAGGATAAGAAGTTCCTCAAAACTCTGATTTTTTTTTCCCTTTGCAGCTTCCCTTGAAGCACAAGAGAGCAAGGGATTCTTTTCAAGGGGAACACTCCCTTATTTCAGATACTGGGAGAGGGTGAGCCGACCTGGGATTTCTGAAGAAGAAATACTCACTGGCAACTTGCATTTTGTCTTTTTATCGTTTTCAAAACCCTGAGCAAATTTGCAGTATTGCTGCTGATCAGTTTCTAAATGAACCTCATCAAATCCTGTGTAGAGTATAAAGAGGGCACTCGCTGTAGTTGGTAAGCCTGACTTATGAAAGTCTTGTAAAAGATTTGGAAGAGTATTTGCGGAGGATAGGAATTGGGTAGATAATTTGGTAAAATTTGCTTTCAGGGGTACTTGGTAGAGTGGCCACTTGAAGACTGATGCTCACTAGTTCTCAAGAACCTTGATTTCTATACAGGCTATTGATCGGCAATGATTGAAATCCTGTGAGCCTTGGGAAGGTATTTAAACGACATTCCTGAAAACCACTGCTTCAACACAAATTTACCCTAACTAAATCCAGTACCTTTTCCATCATCTTAAAAAAATTGGCTTTGCTTCTGTTTTACGTGCAGAAGATACTTTTTGAAAGGTTTCCTGAATTAGCCAGATTAGTCAGGGCCAATTGTCTCCTCCTTATGCAGCATGGAAGCCAAAAAGTCTCTCTCCTTCTCTCTCAAGTCCCCCTTCCCTCCCACCCTCCAGTTTGAGTACTCAAAGATTTAAGTGTTTTTCAGCCTTCTGTGATTTTGCAAGAAGTATATAATGATCCGGGGGGGGGATAATATGTCTAATCTGAGAGAATTAGCGGAACAAAAGGTTGCAGTGCCCTGGCCAGAACACAGTGAGTTCAGAGGGAAGCTGCTGAGATGATTAACTTCCTTTTTTTAAATATATACATTTGCATGAAGGGAATGCTGACTAGCTCTCATCCATCTTGTTCCTTGCTCATAGAGGAAAAAACAGGAGCAGAATAAAAAGAAAATGTAACAATTGTTGCAGCTAACTAAGTATGCAGCACAGTAAACAGCTGTTACATTAGATCCATTAAACATTTCCTTTCTCGTATTAAGGAAATGTATCATGATTCTCCATTGAATCGTACGGTCTAGCTTCGACTCTAACCTGTGACTTAGCAGGTTTCAGAAGAGTTCATGCTCGGTGCACCCCTGTGAGTTTGTCTGCTGATTGGGAAAATGAAGCAATCGGCTTTGACTCAGTTCTTTCATGGACAGAATGTGATTTATTTTGTTGTTGTTTTTCTGTTTTTTTTTCCTCTCAGGGCCCCTTGAGTGTAATTCCCCACAGTTATATTTCTTCAAAGCATTTACAACCAGGCATTTGATTAATATCTGATGTAAGAAAAACATGCACCAGCCAACAGGAATATTTTGGTGTTTCTTATGTGAATAAGTAGTGTAGGAGGATTGCTTCAAACTAGAATTTCAGTTTGGTCATTAAGTGACGTGTGTGCGCACGCGCGTGAGCGTACCCGAACTGTTAATTGTTCATAGTATTCTTAACAGCTGGAATATTCTCCAGGCATTTATATTCATGGGTGAAACAAAGCAAATAAATCCCAGTGCTGCTTATGATGAATGTAAAAGCAATTGTCTGTCACATATGGGTTGAAATAGGAGAGGACATATATATGTGGGTGACGTTGACGGCTTTCCTAGTGATTACATGACAACCTGACTGGTATTCCAGCCATTCAAAGTTAGGTTCATCTTCCTGTCTCGTTAACATTTGTTTTTATGTTTCCGTCCAATGGTGGTTTTCGCTAACAGTGCATTTGCCCGCAGAGCAACTGGCACGTGATTCATTCAGTGTCCCGACAAAATAAATATTTTTTCCTGCGGTGAAAATTATCCATCTCAATTTTCAGTTTTTTGGGACTTCGGAGGGCATTTTGTCAAAGCTTTAAACATCTGCACGGAGAAGCGGAATTTCAGCTGCGTGCCCGTGCCAGAAAGTTTCTTGGAAACATCTGTTCAACAAAGAGTTATGGGAGAATTCACCCAGTCGGTTTGTTTGCATGTTAAAAATGAAGGATCACTGCAGATGATGTCGGGTGCAAGGCGAAAGGATCAAGGGAGAAGAGGAAGGAGGGCTTTTCCGAGGTCCCCTGTTGAACAGAAAAATAAGGCCCTCAACAGCTTTTATTTTTATATCGTTTTTATAAAACTATATTTTATATAGTAATGCCCTTCTTTGGAGCCAGTCTAAGCCTCATTTTCATGCAGAAGAAATCCGAGTATCTGAAATATTTGGGATAAACTCAACTCCGGCCGTGTTAGGTAGACATTCCAACTAGTTCGACCCTACTGTTGTTTTCGATAGTCCGTAGAAAAGCGGCTAAGGATATGATTTGTGTCTGTTCCTGCCAAGTGCTTGGAGAATGGATTTTCACCCGAGTTTTATTGTTTCTTGCCCAGGGTGCCGGCACAGCCATTGGAGAGCTGCCCCCTTACTTCATGGCCAGGGCAGCCCGGCTGTCAGGTGCTGAACCTGATGATGAGGAGTATCAGGAATTCGAAGAGATGCTGGAACACGCAGAGACGGCACAAGTAAGAACAGTGGAAAAAAGAAAGAGAATGGTTTAATTACCCCAAAGAAGTTATAATTAAGGTGAAACAGTCAACAGTAGCTCTGAAAAAGAAAAGTAGCGGCCCAAGGGCAAGTGTTAGCCAACGTGGCTCCTGGAGGAAATAGGACTAAAATTACATTTAAAGCCAAATTTTTAAAAATCCTGTACGTAGAGGCACCCCCATGAGATGACACTCAATAAAGAAAGACACTGCCAAGAATTAGGGTTGATGAGTGCCACCAATGGGGTTTAAAGGCACGTTGATGACTTCAGCATTCTTTGACCATGATGTGTGTGAAAAGTGAATTATTGGGTCCTTTTCATAAATGGTATCATTCATTCAGTCGTATTTATTGAGCGCTTACTGTATACAGAGCACTTGGAAACTACAATTCAACAATAGAGACAATCCCTTCCCACACTGGGCTTTATTCAAGCTTTGATTTTAAAATGGTGGGACTTAGGTATGATTTTTAATATCATGTCGATAGAAAGTCCTTTAAACTGTAAGCTCGTTATGGGCTGGGAACTTCTGTCGTATTGCACTCTCCCAAGCGCTTAAAACAGTGCTCTGCACACAGTAAGTGCTCAATAAATACCGCTGATTGACCTGAAGCAGGTAGGGAAAGCACGATCTGATTAAACTAATGGAATTCTTTTTATTGTATTTGTTAAGCGCTTACTTTGTGCCAGGCGCTTTACTTAGTGCTGGGGCAGATACAAGTTAATCAGGTTGGGCACAGTCGAAAGTCCTTTAAACTGTAAGCTTGTTATGGGCTGGGAACTTCTGTCGTATTGCACTCTCCCAAGCGCTTAAAACAGTGCTCTGCACACAGTAAGTGCTCAATAAATACCACTGATTGATCTGAAGCAGGTAGAGAAAGCACAATCTTATTAAACTAATGGAATTTTTTTATTGTCTTTGTTAAGCACTTTGTGCCAGGCACTTTACTAAATGCTGGGGTAGATACAAGTTAATCAGGTTGGGCACAGTCAGAAGTCCTTTAAACGGTAAGCTTGTTATGGGCTGGGAACTTCTGTCGTATTGCACTCTCCCAAGCGCTTAAAACAGTGCTCTGCACACAGTAAGTGCTCAATAAATAGCGCTGATTGATCTGAAGCAGGTAGGGAAAGCACGATCTGATTAAACTAATGGAATTCTTTTAATTGTATTTGTTAAGCGCTTACTTTGTGCCAGGCGCTTTACTTAGTGCTGGGGTAGATACAAGTTAATCAGGTTGGGCACAGTCGAAAGTCCTTTAAACTGTAAGCTTGTTATGGGCTGGGAACTTCCGTCGTATTGCACTCTCCCAAGCGCTTAAAACAGTGCTCCGCACACAGTAAGTGCTCAATAAATACCGCTGATTGATCTGAAGCAGGTAGGGAAAGCACGATCTGATTAAAATAATGGAATTCTTTTTATTGTATTTGTTAAGCGCTTACTTTGTGCCAGGCGCTTTACTTAGTGCTGGGGTAGATACAAGTTAATCAGGTTGGGCACAGTCGAAAGTCCTTTAAACTGTAAGCTTGTTATGGGCTGGGAACTTCCGTCGTATTGCACTCTCCCAAGCGCTTAAAACAGTGCTCCGCACACAGTAAGTGCTCAATAAATACCGCTGATTGATCTGAAGCAGGTAGGGAAAGCACGATCTGATTAAAATAATGGAATTCTTTTTATTGTATTTGTTAAGCGCTTACTTTGTGCCAGGCGCTTTACTTAGTGCTGGGGTAGATACAAGTTAATCAGGTTGGGCACAGTCGAAAGTCCTTTAAACTGTAAGCTTGTTATGGGCTGGGAACTTCCGTCGTATTGCACTCTCCCAAGCGCTTAAAACAGTGCTCCGCACACAGTAAGTGCTCAATAAATACCGCTGATTGATCTGAAGCAGGTAGGGAAAGCACGATCTGATTAAAATAATGGAATTCTTTTTATTGTATTTGTTAAGTGCTTACTTTGTGCCAGGCACTTTACTTAGTGCTGGGGCAGATACAAGTTAATCAGGTTGGGCACAGTCGAAAGTCCTTTAAACTGTAAGCTTGTTATGGGCTGGGAACTTCTGTCATATTGCAGTCTCCCAAGCGCTTAAAACAGTGCTCTGCACACAGTAAGTGCTCAATAAATACCGCTGATTGATCTGAAGCAGGTAGGGAAAGCACGATCTGATTAAACTAATGGAATTTTTTTTATTGTATTTGTTTAAGCGCTTACTTTGTGCCAGGCACTTTACTAAATGCTGGGGTAGATACAAGTTAATCAGGTTGGGCACGGTCGGCGTGGGGTTCACAGTCTTAAACCGCATTGTATAGATGAGGTACCCGAGGTACAGAAAGTTCAGTGACTTGCCCAAAGTCACGCAGCGTGCAAGCGGTGGAGCTGGGATCAGACCAGATCCTTCTGACTCCCAGTCGCGGGCTCTGTCCACCAAGTCACGCGCTTGTCTTGGGTTAGAACAGTGCTTTGCACATAGTAAGCGCTTAATAAATGCTATCATTGTTATCCCAGAATGGAGGGAGCTTGAGATGGAGCCAAGCATTCCGGTATCATGGAAAGGATCCATGAGAAGCAGCGTGGCTCAGTGGAAAGAGCCTGGGCTCTGGAGTCAGAGGTCATGGGTTCAAATCCCGGCTCGGCCAATTGTCAGCTGCGTGACTTTGGGCAAGTCACTTCACTTCTCTGGGCCTCAGTTCCCTCATCTGTCAAATGGGGATGAAGACTGTGAGCCCCCCGTGGGACAGCCTGATCCCCTTGTAACCTCCCCAGCGCCTAGAACAGTGCTTTGCACATAGTAAGCGCTTAATAAATGCCATTATTATTATTATTATTATTAAAGGGGGGAAAACGTAAAGATAGCCTACTAATCATTTAGCCGTTCAGATCCTGAAAAGTAGCCAAAGCACTTGAGGTGGTCCCTTGAGGAAGGAGCAGTGTGGCCTAGTGGTTAAAGTCCAGACCTGGAAGTCAGAAGGACCTGGGTTCGAATCCCGATTCTGCCACTTGTCTGCTGTGTGACCTTGGGCCAATTGCTTAACTTCTCTGGGCCTTAGTTCCCTCATCTGTAAAATGGGGATTAAGACTGTGAGCCCCCTTGGGACAACCTGATCACCTTGTAACCTCCCCAGCGCTTAGAACAGTGCTTTGCACATAGTAAGCGCTTAATAAATGCCATTATTATTATTATTATTATTATTATTATTATTATCTGTGCCTCAGTTACCTCATCTGTAAAACAGGGACTCAAACTGTGAGCCCTACGTGAGACACGATTACCAAATACCTGGAAGCTACCCCACTGCTTAGAACAGCGCCTGGCACTTAAGAAGCGCTTAACAAATGCCATTTTTTAAAAATATGTGTGTGTTCACCCCTGAAGCCACCAGCCCTGTAGCCGTCCTTTGAGGAGCTGAAAATCTTCGGCCAGCTCAGCCTCAGCCCAAGCCGAGTCTGCGGACTAGATGGCCACCCAGGCCCAAAAGGCAGATCAATCAATCAATCAGTCAGTCATATTGAGTGCTTACTATGTGCAGAGCACTGTACTAAGCGCTTGGGAAGTACAAATTGGCAACATATAGAGACAGTCCCTACCCAACATTGGGCTCACAGTCTAAAAGGGGGAGACAGAGGAAAAAAAAAAAAAACCCAAACATACTAACAAAATAAAATAAATATAATAGATATGTACAAGTAAAATAAATAAATAGAGTAATAAATATGTACAAACATATATACATATATACAGGTATATGTATATTATATATATAATATATATATACAGGTATATTCAGGCAGATGGACTGAAAGAGGCCCTGTCCCTCCTGCCAAGGGGTACTGCCCCACAGATCGATCAATCAGTCGTATTTATTGAGCGCTTACTGTGTGCAGAGCACTGTACTAAGCCCCCACATTTCCCCTGGCTCCCCAGGGCTCCTGGAACTTGTAGTATAAGGGGACAGTACGGAGCCGGGGGAGAGGAGAGACGCATACATAAGGGTGCCGTCATACGCTGGGAAGAAGGAGAAACTACACAGGACAATCATTCAATCAATCAATCAATCAATTGTATTTATTGAGCGCTTACTATGTGCAGAGCACTGTACTAAGCGCTTGGGAAGTACAAATTGGCAACACATAGAGGCAGTCCCTACCCAGCGGTGGGCTCACAGTCTAAAAGGGGGAGACAGAGAACAGAACCAAACATACCAACAAAATAAAATAAATAGGATAGAAATGTACAAGTAAAATAAATAAATAAATAAATAAATAGAGTAATAAATATGTACAACCATAGTACAGTTGTACATATGTACAGTACATAGTACAGTACATAGTACATAGACAGACAGGGGCTCGAAGACCGGGCCTCCCACACCTGCTTCCAATTTGTTGCCAGTTTGTACTTCCCAAGCGCTTAGTACAGTGCTCTGCACATAGTAAGCGCTCAATAAATACGATTGATGATGATGATGCTTCGGGAGTGGGGTGAGTTGAATCAATCAATCAATCAATCGTATTTATTGAGCGCTTACTATGTGCAGAGCACTGTACTAAGCGCTTGGGAAGTACAAATTGGCATCACATAGAGACAGTCCCTACCCAACAGAGAGCTCACAGTCTAAAAGGGGGAGACAGAGAACAGAACCAAACATACCAACAAAATAAAATAAGTAGGATAGAAATGTACAGGTAAAATAAATAAGTAAATAAATGAATAGAGTAATAAATACGTACAACCATATATACATATATACAGGTGCTGTGGGGAAGGGAAGGAGGTAAGACGGGGGGATGGAGAGGGGGACGAGGGGGAGAGGAAAGAAGGGGCTCAGTCTGGGAAGGCCTCCTGGGGGAGGTGAGCTCTCAGCAGGGCTTTGAAGGGAGGAAGAGAGCTAGCTTGGCGGATGGGCAGAGGGAGGGCATTCCAGGCCCGGGGGAGGACGTGGGCCGGGGGTCGATGGCGGGACAGGCGAGAGCGAGGTACGGTGAGGAGATCAGCGGCGGAGGAGCGGAGGGTGCGGGCTGGGCTGGAGAAGGAGAGAAGGGAGGGGAGGTAGGAGGGGGCGAGGGGATGGATGGACAGCCTGGAAGCCCAGGGTGAGGAGTTTCTGCCTGATGCGCAGATTGATCGGTAGCCATTGGAGGTTTTTGAGGAAGCCATTGGAGGTTTTTGAGAAGGGACGCACACATGCATGTGCTGGGGAGGGAGAGATTCAACCACACGTGCACATTCCTGGGCCCCAGAGTGCAAGCGGTTGGGGCCAAATTCACAGCCACCCCAATCCTAGAGGAGGCGGGGGCGTTTGGTGCCCTGGGAGCCCGTTCCCAAACTGGAATCCTTCTTACTCTTCATCCAACCCATCGGGCTGCCAGGCAGGAAAAGCAAGCCCCCGACTCGGCTTCGGGGACGAACCCTAAGTGGAACCACTGCCCTGCAGTTCCACTTCTGGTTCATCCCACGTGGCTACAAGGAGCGGGGCGGGCCTAGCCCTGTCCCCAAAAAGCGGCTAGTCCTAGGAGGACACATCTCCCCACATCTGTAGCCTATTTACAAGGACACCTCGCTTGCTTCATCATCATCAATCAATCGTATTTATTGAGCACTTACTATGTGCGGAGCACTGTACTAAGCGCTTGGGAAGTACAAATTGGCAACATACAGAGACAGACCCCACCCAGCAGTGGGCTCACGGTCTAAAAGGGGGAGACAGAGAACAAAACCAAACATACTAACAAAATAAAATAAATAGAATAGAGATGCACAAATAAAATAAATAAATAAATAGAGTAAAAAATAGGTACAAACATATATCCATATATACAGGTGCTGTGGGGAAGGGAAGGAGGTGAGATGGGGGGGATGGAGAGGGGGACGAGGGGGAGAGGAAGGAAGGGGCTCGGTCTGGGAAGGCCTCCTGGAGGAGGTGAGGTCTCAGCAGGGCCTTGAAGGGAGGAAGAGAGCTAGCTTGGCGGGTGGGCAGATGGGCTTGCTTCATCTTGTCCTAGAGTTATGCCGCCGGCATAGTCAGGTAATATATATATTGTACTTTCCCATTGCTTAGTACAGTGCTCCGCACACAGTAAGCGCCCAGTAAATACGATTGAATGAATATATGTGTGTAAAATAATAATAGTAATTGTGGTATTTGTTAAGTGCTTACTGTGTGCCAGGCACTGTATCATCAATCATATTTATTGAGCGCTTACTATGTGCAGAGCACTGTACTAAGCGCTTAACATTGTAGTAAGTGTTGGAGTGGCAACAGACCAATAGGGTTGTCCCAGGATGGTTACTTAGATGCTAGAGGATGCTTCAGAAGACAATCAATGGATTAGAGGGGCAGAGTTGGGTATTACTTCTGGAAGTAACCCCGTGTTCCTGCCTTTGCCTGTCCACTTTTCTCTTTTGCCCTTTATTTCTTTAATAAAGCCCTTTCCCCCTCTGGTTTTAGACCTTTTAAAAAAGGGCTTGTTTTTGAACATGTATTCAGCTTCTGAGGTTTTTTTCTGTCCATATCCTTCAGAGTCCCAGTCGTGCCTGGGGCTCAATCTTAATCCCCATTTTGCAGGTGAGGTAACTGAGGCACGGAGTAGTGAAGTGACTTGTCCAAGGCCACACCGAAGACAAGTGTCAGAGCTGGGATTAGAACCCATGACCTTCCGACTGCCAGGCCCGAGCTCTGTCTGTCTATTGGTATATAGATGCAGGATTCAGGGAAGCAGCATGGCATAATGGATGGAGCATGGGCCTCCAGTCAGAAGGTCATGGGTTCTAATTTCAGCTCCGCCATTTGTCTGCTGTGTGGCCTTGAGCAAGTCACTTCACTTCCCTGTGTCTCAGTTACCTCATCTGTAAAATGGGGATTAAGACTGTGAGCCCCATGTGAGACAGGATGTGTCCAATCCGATTTGCCTGTATCCGCCTCAGCACTTAGTGCAGTGCCTAGCACGTAGTAAATACTTAACAAATACCACGATTATTATTATTATTATTTGTCAGGTTGGAAACAGGCGCTATCTCACTTGGGGCCCATAGTCTAAGTAGAAGGGAGTAGGATTTAATCTCCATTTTACAGATGAGGAAACTGAGGCACAGAGAAGTTAAGTTAAGCAGGACAAGTGGCAGAGCTAGGATTAGAACCCAGATCCCCTGATTACAACCCGTGCACTTTCCACTAGGCTATGCTGCTTTTGAATTCCAATAGAACTGAACGTATATTGTGTAATCTAGAAGGCTCATACATTCATTCATTTCCATGATCTTCATTTCCAGATGCTTAGCAGGTTTGAGGTTCTGATTTTAAACTTCTGGCCGTAGAATTATGTGCATTGTGTGGATTCCCAGGTTTTGCTGTTGGCTAAGTAATTTAGAGAAATCCCATTTTCCAAGTGAATTAATCCCCCCAAACTTTCTGATCCATTAGCTGCTTCAACACGGAGGCATTTATCTGCTGCTGTATTCTTTCATTTTTCAGATTACTCGTGATTCTAATTCTTTATTCTCAAAATAACAATTGTGGCATTGTTTAAGTGCTTACTACTCGCCAAGCACTGTACTAAACACTAGGGCAGATAAAGTATATGCAGACCCATCAGAGTCCCTGTTCCACGTGGAGCTCTGGTCTAAAGGGGAGGGAAAACAGGTTTGGAATCCCTGTTTTACAGAGGAGGAATCTGAGGCAAAGAGAAGTGAATTGACCAACCCAAGGTCACCTAACAGACGAGTGACATAGCCGGGATTAGACTCTAGGGCCATTGACTTCCAAGCTTGTGCTTTTTCCATTAAGCCATGCTGCTTTTCTTTACTACGGTATATTTGACAATTTAGAGCTACTGCTTTCCCCTTCACTAATCTCATCGTTTTCTGCCCTGTACGTTTCTCCAAGCACCTGTTTTCGTGTCCTGTACAAAACAGGTTCAGTGCTGTTGACATTGACAGTGCGAGTGGGAAAACTAGCAAGTATCTCCTCAAGAACTAAAGGCCTAATGATGTCTTTCCCATCCACCAAATAGTTCAAAGGGAATTCCCTCTTTTAATCTTTATTTCCTCAGTGCAATGGAGCTTGAAGTAATTCACACTTATTTGTGTGTGATTTCTTACCATGCCCTTTTGCTGCTATTACTGCTTTTTATTTTTCCTTACATAACACTTTTTTCATTTTGATGTCTGTCTCCCCAGTTCTAGACTAGGAGCCCGGTGTGGGCAGGGATTATCTCTGTTGCCGAATTGTACTTTCCAAGCGCTTAGTACAGTGATCTGCACACAGTAAGCACGATTGAATGAATGAATTCCTTCCCTGTGCTTCTCTAATTCCTATAAAGTTTCCGCATCTCTGTATTTGAGTTTGATTTTTGTGGCTGTATGTGCGGCCTCATAATTTCTTCCTGTTTTTCAGTCCAGTCCTAGTCTGCCATTCTGTAGCCCATCTTGGAATATTGGGTTTTATTTTCGTGCCTGCAAAGTTCTTTAGTCTAGCTTGCCAGGTGAATATTTCCCCCAAACTCAGAGACCCTACTTTTCTCAGCCAGGCACCAGTACTATCATCATCATCATCAGTTGTATTTATTGAGCGCTTACTATGTGCAGAGCACTGTACTAAGCGCTTGGGAAGTACAAATTGGCAACATATAGAGACAGTCCCTACCCAAGAGTGGGCTCACAGTCTAAAAGGGGGAGACAGAGAACAAAACCAAACATACTAACAAAATAGAATAAATAGAATAGCTATGTACAAGTAAAATAAATAAATAAATAGTACTAGCGCTTAGTACAGTGTTCTGTGCACCTTTAGCGCTCCATAAATACCAGCGATTAATTGATTGATATGCAGGGTCAGTTTGGAGTCCTTCCTCGATAGCGGCAATGCCATCTCAGAAGGATTTTTTTTGGAGTACTGACTCATGTTGGCTGTTGAGTGGGTGATTATGGTTTATCTACGTCTTTGGTTAGAGAAATCAACCAAGACAGCCATATATTTCTGGAAATGCGTTCATATTGTAAACCCAAGGAAACAGAAGCAGTTGGACCAGAAAGCTTGGGATAAGATCCCCGGGGTAGCTCTGAAACATATCAGTTTAAGTGGGGATGACTAAACGTTTGAATTTCTGGATTCTACTAGAATGAGTTTGGAAAATGTGTTTGGGGTATCCGAAGGCAGAGCCTTCAGCGGCAGAGAGCTTATCAGCAGGAAGGGAAAGAAAATTGGCTCTCTTGCCTTTGCCATGTGTTCTCCAACTAGGTTAAAGGGTGACCCTTTTTTGTCAGGGAAAAAAATCACGATGGCCTTTTAAAGCTAAGTACTAACTGAAGTTCCCGTTTTCATTGCTTGGTTAATTTTCTCTGTAGTTGCTCTGAGAGGTCACATTCTGGAGAGAAACTACTGAAATGTTAACATGAGGTTTCGTTCTCCTAAGATACCTGATTGAATCGATTGAATTTTTTTAAAAAGCACAGTATTGAAGACTGGGCAGTAGTTTTCCACTCTGACTTGACTTCCTTCAGTTCTTGGCTTTCTACCATGTTTTCACGAGCTGTCTGTGGGAGGTAGACATGAACGTAGCTTCCTATGGCCTTGAGCAAATGCAACATTATGTGCAGAAAGTTAGATCTCACTCTCTTTACACCCATTTATCTGGGCCTTAATTCTCTTTGGGGGTTACTCATTAGAGAGATTATCATAGTATAGAAATGTCTACTTAGTTTTGGTCTTGCCCTCTGAGAAAATGGCCACTGTGAAAAGGGCAACACATGCAGACCTTGTTTTTCAAGGTGTTTGTAACAAGAACTGTGCTTTAATCCGTTGATAGCAGAGGAAAGGAGTAGTTCAGTTCTGGCTAAGGGCGATGCTATAGAAAAAGCAGGGTTGAGTTATGTAACTTTATTTTCCCAGTTCACCCGAAGTAGAGCTGCTGTTTTTGAAAAAATGCTGCCCTTGAGAAGCAGATGGGGATTCTCGTGGTGGTCTGTCTATTAAACACTCAATCTGTATCATTCACAGAAGAAGAAAAATAAAAGGCTCATTAGGGATAAAAGGATTTTAAGAGGAATAAAATCACTTAAATTACATGGTACGGTACAAAGGATTTGGCCAGACTAGTGTTCTTGAACCAATCAAGTCCCCCCACCAAAAAAGTTTTTAAAAGTTTAAAGCTTGCATAATAGGGCAGGAATGTTGTGTACGTTTATTTGGAAGAATATGTTTTTGAGTCAGTTTGCTGACAAGGACACTATCAATCCAAGGGATCTGGGTTTTTGGATCACTTTTTAAAGGCAGTGCTAAATTGCTGACTGTGAAATTTGCCATTTGTTAATTGATACCCCTTCCCACTCTTAGAAAATCTTGGTAGAGACCAATTCATCAGCTTGGTTTATAAATCAGTCTTTCAAAAGGACTTGAGGGAGGGTTTTTTTTATTCTTTAGGCTTCACATTGCCTTTGTTACTGTATTCTTTTAGGTAAATTCAGATTTAAGGTGGTGTACCTGACCCCATAAAGAGTAGAGTGACTTTGACTTTAAAATGTACATTGTGGATTTTCTTACTTTTCAAATATCGCTTTAAATGTAAAAGTGTGAGAGATGACTTAATACTCCCCTATTTTATAGGCTTATAATAGTTGTGGTATTTTTTAAGCGCTTATTATGTGACGAGCACTGTACTAAGTTCTGGGGTAGGCAGGGCCCGCGTGGGGCTCACAGTCCAAGTAGGAGGGAGAACAGGTAAGGGAACTGAGGCCCAGGGAAGTGAAGTGACTTGCCCAAGGTCACACAGCAAACAAATGGTGAAGCTGGGATTAGAACCCAGGTTCTCTAACTCCGGGGCCTGTGCTCTTTCCACTAAGTCGTGCTTCTTCTTCTGTACGGTTTATGATTGCTACTCCAACTTTGTAAGTGAAGCTGCATGTTTCTAGTAGCTCTGTACTAATTCAAAATTGATCACAGTGGAAAACTGGTTATCTTCCCGACAGTGATTGGAACTGAAAAATTATTTGAACTGAGGGTAGTCCAGCTAATTTAAAAAATAATTCAGAAAACTGAAGCAAATTGGGAATGTTGCCTGCGTAAGAGAGCCGATCCCAGTTTTGCTTCGTGATTCCAACTTTGTTATCGAAACTTTTAGCCTCAGGCCCAGTTGGTGCACGTAATCAGCTTTCAACTCTACTGTGTCATTTATCATTTTTTACTCCAGTGTTACACCAAAAGAAAAAGAAAGACCTATTCACTTAATTCAACTAGTTTTTATCCAATTAAAGAAATTTAAAGGTAGCTGTGGCATTATCCTTGAAAACAAAGGATATTACGATATTACTAAGAGAAAGTTCTCAATCTAGTCACCACCCCATGGTGTTTTCACTGTGTTATAGTAGTGATAATTAGAATTTCACTGCAGTTTAGTAAGTAGTTACCTGAAGAATTCACCTTTAAATCCACTGTAGTAATGATGAGCAGCTGGCGTGGCTGATTTTTGAAGCTTTTGAGTTCTGTCATTAAGTTCTTGACTGTGAGCCCACCGTTGGGTAGGGACTGTCTCTATATGTTCCCAGCTTGTACTTCCCAAGCGCTTAGTACAGTGCTCTGCACACAGTAAGCGCTCAATAAATATGATTGATTGATTAAGTTCAGGGATTGAACGTATTATTTACCTAATAAGTACTTTAGGGTTGCTTCTGTGTGGTTCTGTTTTCAAAAAGCCATGTTTTCCATTTTCCATTAGACTGTATCACTCTCAGTGTCTTCTGATGTGTTTATTTTCCCATCTGATTTCCTTGTTAGCTTTAAAAAAAAACAACCCAACAACAAGCGAAAACACCCAACAAAAAAACAACCCCAACTTTTGGAATACTTAAAAGAGCCTGGAAGTCCTGGGACTAAACAGGGTCACTTTCAAACCGAACGCCATCTAAACACACTGGGTGTCAGTTGTTGCTGGGACCTGTTTTTGGCTGGGCTGAATCTCTACTGGTTGTGGTTTGTCTGGCCATCACATGACTTCTCTGAAAATTCCCCCTCCCCTCCATTTCCAGTAAACTGTTTGAACAGAAGTGAGTCAGAGTGAAACCAGCTTCCCTGTAACCACAGGGCTTGTTAAAGAATTTGTCAACGTGGACTCTAGAGGGTCTGTATTCCACTTTGCTGTAACTGCTGTAGTTTGTATTGCGTCAGGGGTGCCATCGAACAACTTCCTGCTCCCAGGCTCGGTTACTTGCCCGCAAGGAGTTAAGCCGGTGAACTTTACTGGAGTTAACATTTGAGACACGTTAAACCCATCTCTCTAGCATGACTCGAAGGCGTTGTCGAGGCAGATAGCTTTTCCACGGCCTGCTGGGGTTCTCTTTTCAGAAACAAAGTACGGGACTCCGTTTGGCCACCGCACCCGGCCTCGCTCGTTATTTGAGAAAAGGCCGGCCGCCTGGATCTTTTCTCTAGACAAGATTGGAGATGCGATATTGGCTAAAATCTGACCCAAGCTATTCATTACTTAATTATCCGGATCAAGTGGACTGCGTTTTGAGGTCTGTGGCAGATTCAATATGGCAGTGGTTCCCGTAGAAAATGCCAAACCCCCTCAAGGTGGGATATTTGCACAGACGTTGGTACGGGTTCCTGTTTTCAAATGGTGGCCTTTAGTTTAACCAGGGAACAGAATACTTAAAATAGTTCTCTGGTCTCCAAGGAGCTCCAAGTTGTTCAGCAAAAAATTCACACCGTAACTGTGGAATGTTTTCATTTGTTTTCCCAAGAAGTTTAATATTTGGAATCTAGGTCCTCGTTGTTATTTCACTTTTCTCCAACTTCCCAGTTCTCCTCTTCTACCTTATTCCCTCGCGGTGAACTGTTGGACAAGAAGGATCGTTGGGGTTTGCAGTCTGCCGAATGGGTGGCCATCAGGAGACTTGTCTGCACACTCACTGTACATTCCTAAAGTCTGATGCATTCGTTGTGTTTCTACATGTGCGATTCCATTTTAACCCTTTCAGTGTTGGTTAGGGTGTGCCAAGAACAAGGGAAATATTGAGAGTCAAAACTAAAAAGGACGTCCTGTGACTGAAAAGTTAATTAAAATTCTTCTTAAAAACAGCTGAACTTTAAGGTCAGATTAAACGAAGGGAGTAAATAATAGAGAATGAACTGAGCCCCTTAAGGATCAGTCAGAGGAAAGGAGGAATGAATAAGTAACATTTTTTAAATAGTCTAAATAACCTACCGTTTCTGTACTTCATGATATCATCAGGCTAGAAAGCAACCACGAAACCATTTCAAACGAAGAGTTCAGGGGCTGTTTTAAAAAGAAAATGAAGGGTTAACATCAAGTGGTGACAATAGAAACGATGAGTAATAAATATTTAAGGTTTTTCTTGTTAGATGGCTTTGGCTTTTGGCAGTAGAATATAGCAGTTTTATGCTTGCATTGTTCTATTCATTTGCACACCTGTTTACAGATATGGAAAAAAAAAGTAAGCAGTGGGAAGCATTAGGTTACCCTTGTTAAACTAATTTCGAGATGTTTTTCAGGTTTGTGTTTCAGCACCTTTTGTAAAATGCATTGGAGGTGGCCCTACTTATTGAAACTTTGACACCCAACGCATACACCTTCCTTGCGTCCCTGTTTTTCGATTTGCAAGTGAGTAATGCTCAACACACCAGCCTAGCCTCTGTTATAACCTCCTGAACACGCCCAAGTGTCCTCGCTTAGTACTAAAATCCCAGGTAGGATTTGCAATTTGTGGCATTTTAAAAGCGGTTACTTCAGTTAGGTGATAATAATAGCGCAGGTCCAAATAGATCTGCTTAAGCATTTCCTCCTAATTTTCCTCAAGGCGTTTCTGATTTTGCATTTCTGATTACCTAAGATGCGTTTGACTAGAATTTGTTCACTGCAGCTAGTGTTCGTGGCGTTCTGTGCTCTACCGGACGAGATTCGGTTTGGAATTAAAGGGATTGACCAGGAAGAAATTTTGAAGTTGAATTTCCTGAAATACAAGCTTCGCTATGATTTTTCTGTGCAAGTCGACACTGCATACCGGGGAAATGGAATTAATCTGCATTAGGTGGTTTTCCTTTCCCATCTCTCCTCACTTTGCCTAATTAGGCTTCACTTGCATGGTTGATTTTTGTCTCCTACTCATTGGGTACTTGTTTGCAGCCGACAAGTGAATAATACTTTTGCTCTGCCTCTAACTGATCATTTCAAATTGAGTTGCTCCTAGCGCAATCCGCTAATTTATGAATTGTGGGTTCTAACCCTGGCTCTGCCACATGTCTGCTGTGTGACCTTGGGCAAGTCACTTCTCTGAACCTCAGTTCCCTCATCTGTAAAATGAGAATTAAGACTGTAAATCCAGTGTGGGATATGGACTTGTTAGTATGTTTGGTTTTGTTCTCTGTCTCCCCCTTTTAGACTGTGAGCCCACTGTTGGGTAGGGACTGTCTCTATATGTTGCCAATTTGTACTTCCCAAGCGCTTAGTACAGTGCTCTGCACATAGTAAGCACTCAATAAATACGACTGACGATGATGATGATGACTGTGTCCATCCTGATTAGCTTGTTTCTGTTTGAGGATTTAGTACAGTGCCTGGCACATACTGAGCGCTCAACACAATACCATTCAAAAAACAAAGCGAATGAGTAACAGATCTACACGATGGGAAACGACAAAAGCACTGCACCCTTAATCCCTTATCCAAAAATACTCTTCTTCTTACGTGTAAAATGCTGGTGACTGAATACCGAACTGATGCCCTAGATCTATGATGTCCCCTTTGCTACCTTTCAAGATAGGGATAAAAACACTCACAACCTATGTCAGACACATTTTGTGGCATTTTAAAAGTGGTTACTTCAGTTAGGTGCTAGTAATAGTGCAGGTTTAAGCATTTCCTCCTAATTTTCCTCAAGGCATCGTAAGTGACATCAAATAAAAACTAGTGTCAAGGGAAAGGAAGCTTACAGAATGCCGCCACATAAGCTGTGGTCCAGGATGTAGCACTGGAGAAGAGATTTGATAAGCTTTTGTCACTTAATGTTTTTCCCTTCCTTCCTTCCTTCCCTCCTTCCTTGATTGTAACCTTTTTTTTCTTTATCTTTCGTTGCTTGCATCTATAGAGAGTTTCAAAGCAGCCTAACTTCCGATTAAGCAATTTTGTCAATTTTTCTCAGTTAGAGAAGGCTGGCTTCTAAGCAGCTCTTCTGTGGTCTTCTAAAGTCTTGTATGGGAGAGGAGAAAATTGTTTCCAAGACTTGATGCTGTTTTGTTCCCTCTTTTGTTAGGTTTCTTAAAAATGCTTTTCAGATAGAATTTAAATTGTCCATTTAAAGCCTAAAGTTTCTTTTTATCTCCTGCCTTTACCGGCTCCACCAATTGTCAGCTGTGTGACTTTGGGCAAGTCACTTAACTTCTTTGTGCCTCAGTTACCTCCTCTGTAAAATAGGGATTAAGATGGTGAGCCTTCTGTGGGACAACCTGATCAGCTTGTAACTTCCCCAGTGCTTAGAACAGTGCTTTGCACATAGTAAGCGCTTAATAAATGCCATTATTATTATTATTATTTACATAGAAAAGTTAATTTCTTCAACTTGCCTTTGTTTGAAAGGTGAGGTTGAGGCTTAGCAGCACTACCAGGTTATTAATTACCCACACACAGCTATTAATTACCCAAACACCCCCCCCCACACACACACAGCTATTAATTACCCATACAAACACACACACACACACACACACACCCTGCACACAGCTATTAATTATCCATACAAACACATACACACACACACACACACAGAAACACACCCATACCCATCGAAAACTCAGATTCTTTAGTTAATAAATAATAGTTGTAGTATTTCTGATACTACTGAATCTACTACTAATACTAAATTGTAGTATTTCTGACACTACTAAATCTAAAACTCAGATTCTTTAGTTAATAATAATTGTAGTATTTCTGAAGCGCTTACTACATACCAGGCACTGTACTAAGTGCTGGGAGGGGAATACAAGCAAATTGGGTTGCACACAGTCCCTGTCCCACATGGGGCTCACGGTCTTAATCCCCATTTTCCAGGTGAGGTCATTGAGGCACAAAGAAGTGAAGGGACTTGCCCAAGGTCACACAGCAGACAAATGGTGGGACCGGAATTAGAATCCATGACCTACTGACTCCCAGGCTCTGGCTGTATCCTACTTGGGGAAGCAGTGTGGCTCAGTGGAAAAAGCACGAGCTTTGGAGTCGAAGGTCATGGGTTCAAATCCCGGCTCCGCCACTTGTCAGCTGTGTGACTTGGGGCAAGTCACTTAACTTCTCTGAGCCTCAGTTCCCTCATCTGTAAAATGGGGATTAAGACTGGGCGCCCCACATGGGACAACCTGATCACCTTGTAAACTCCCCAGCGCTTAGAACAGTGCTTTGCACGTAGTAAGCGCTTAATAAATGCCATGATTATTATTATTATTATTATTATTATTATTATTACCCAAGCCACGCTGCTTAGTTCATGCAATGTGGAAATGGTTTTTGTGTCGTCCTTCAACCAAGGAATGTGTGATGTTGCCCTCAGAAGTTGGCTTGGGAAAACATAGCAAGAGGAGATGCGGTGGCAGGATTGCATCCGTATATCTGTGAAAATGACCATTTCTGGGGACTCCTCAAAGGTAGTCTATAATTTCCTGTGGTGGGAGAACATTACCCAATCAGTGGTATTTATTGAGTGCCTACCGAGTGCATGGCTATATGCAGAGCGCTTGGGAGAGTACAGTGCAGCAGACTCGGTAAATCCGGTTCTTGCCTTCAACGAGCTCATAGTCTAGAAGGGGAGACAGACATTCATATAAATAAATAATTTATAATGGATAATTTATCGATATGTACATAATGCTGTGGGATTAGGGAGGAAGAGGGGGGCAGGAGGCACGAATACCAAATGGCCAAAGGTCAGAGGTCAAGTACATGGATGATGCAGAAGGGAAAGGGAGCTGGGGAAAAAATGACTTAATCAGGGAAAGCCTCTTGGAGGAGCTTTGGCCTTAATAGGGTTAATTTTAAGGTGACCTAAGGCTACTTTGCCTTCAGAGAAATATACTTAGTATTTAATTTAAACAGTAAAACTACGAATAAAACCAGCCATCACCAAACTCTCACCTAGTTCTTTATGAAACTGTATAAAAGGTCTCCAAGTAAATAGAGAAGCAGCATGGCCTAGTGGATAGAGCACGGGCATGGGAATCGGAAGGACCTGGGTTCTAATCCTGGCTTTTCCGTTTATCTGCTCTGTGACCTTGGACAAGTCACTTCACTTCTCTGGGCCTCAGTTATCTCTTCTACAAAATGGGGATTAAGTCCGTGAGCCCTGTGTGTGGGCAGGGACTCTGTCCAACCAGATCAACTTGTATCTACCCCAGCGCTTAGAACAATCAATCAATCAATCAATCATATTTATTGAGCGCTTACTGTGTGCAGAGCACTGTACTAAGCGCTTGAAGTGCCTGGCACGTAGTAAGTGCTTAGCAAATGCCATTAAAAAAAAGGAAAATGTTGTGAGTACAGATGATAAAACTTGTACTTCCCAAGTGCTTAGTACAGTGCTTTGCACACAGTAAGCACTCAATAAATACGATTGATTGATTGATTGATAAAAGAACCTGAATTTTGTTTTCAAAATTCTCATTGGAACATAATTTTCAACCCCTGACCATCTAGTCAGGTGAACATTTAAAACCAGTTTAGTTGCAATTAAAAATATATTTCTGTTGTAGAGTAGTTATCTTGTCTCTGTTTACTTTTAACAATGATTGAAATTTAATCATGACATGATTTATACATAATAGGTGAAACCTGTCATCTGTTTTAAAATATACTCTAACTTATTAGCGTGCCCTCATCTTTTCTAGTTCCTCATGGTGACTTACAAATTATTTTCACATTAGGCATTATCAGATTTTGGGGGAAACCTGTTAATGTGGTGTAAAAATGAATATAGAGCTGGTTCACAGCTGTGGAAGAACTCAAATGATCCCCTCCGTTAAGGTAATGTGAATAATGGCAGTGGAAATTAGAACACATGCTTCAGTTTCCATGGTGTGGGTTGCAAAACTCGGTGTGATTGCATTCTGTTAGCATGTGCTCGCTTTGTATTCTTCCATCCTTAACTACTCCCTTACAGTCCCAAATATTTCATTCCCTCACATTAATAATCCTGCCCTGGTCTCTGAAATCCTAGAATTCCTTGCCAAGCCAAAACGGTCTTTGTCCCCTGAGTGTGCTTGATTCCATTGTGAAGCAATGGAAAAACAGAAGAAATGAAATAATTGTGCATCCCATTTTAAAACAAAGCTTCAGGTACTTAAAGAACATTCACTCGTATTCGGTAGTAAACTCTAAGCAACTGCTCTAAATTACTGAGATGAAAATATTTTAAGGAAATTTTAAGCACACTAATAAAATAATTCCTCAGTTTTTAAAAGGATTTAGATATGGGGAATACTGGATGTAGAATTGATTAGATCTTGTGAATATTCATAAAATTAATCATAAAGGCCTAATAAGAATAGGTATAAAATTTAGAAAGCACAGGCTGTTTTCCTTGATGAATAAGAGTGAATCTTCAGTTATGGATCATCCCATTTTGGTACAGTTAACCCCACAAGAGCTCTGAGATGCTGAAGGGGACCATTATTTAGAAGATTCATTCATTAACAGTGTTTGAGAAAAGTCTTCGGAATTGTGGTGCAGTAGGTAAAAGTCGTGAAACTGAGTATGGATGCAGAAGAGTGAGAACATTTTGAGGTAGTTTTTTTAGGAGGCTATGGAGAATGTTCTTGAAGCTTCTTAAGAGTTGCTTATGTGACCCAAATTAAACCTGGTTTAATGTACAAATTTGGTATTGTGGAAAACGGGAAAATGTACTGCCTCCTCTCAGAAAATGGGAGTGTTCTGGGAAATAGCATTACCGTGAAGCTGTGTCTTTTAGAGATTCACTATTTGAGGTTTCCTTGTAACTCCGCTTTTTACCAAGAGGTTATATTAGCCCAAATGTGTCTTCTGCCTGGTGTACTTTAACTGTTGAGAAATATTCACAGTGGTCATTACACTTTGCATCATAACTGTTATGTGACATTGTCTCCAGCCTTAAAATCGCATAAATCATCTTCCTTCCTAAACCGACTCCTCCACCCAACTTTTCCATCTCGGAATTTGAAGGCTTCTGAAGAATCCAGAGGCTCTTGTCAAGCAGTGTTTTAAGAAAGTGATCCAGGCAGTCGAAACTAGCCCGACGGGGGAAGTGGCTAAAGGTTGGAAGACGAGAGAGGATGCTGATGTAGTTGTTTAGATGGGACTTGGACCAGAATAGTTGCCAGAAGCATCATGGTGTTGTGGATAGAAACGGGCTTGGGAGTCAGGAGGTCACGGATTCTCATCCCAGCTCCGCCACATGTCTGCAATGTGACCTCGGGCAAGTCACTTCACTTCTCTGTGCCTCGGTTTCCTCATCTGTAAAGTGGGGATTCAGATTGTGAGTCCCACGTGAGGCGGGGACTGGGTCCAAACCGATTTGCTTGTGTCCACCCCGGCGCTTAGTACAGTGCTTGGCACATAGTGCTTAACAAATACCACAGTTATTGTTATTATTTGGGTGGAGAGGAAGGAGTGGGTCCTGGAAAAGTTGTGGAGGAAGGACCAACAGCTTTTGGCAGTTAGGACGTTGAATGGAGAGCTGAAAGACAGAGAGGACTTGATGACACTAAGTTGACAGGTTTCCAGGACAGGACAGGCACAGTTTCCAGCGTTATTGAGAAGAGATGAGGAAATTAGGAGAACGAATCGGTAAGAGGAAAGATGAAAAGTCAAGTTTTGGACACATTGTGATTGAGGCGGTCCAGGGCATCCGAGCGGAGATGGCCCGGAGGCAAGAGGAAATGTCAGATTGAGTAGTTGGAGCGAGGTCCAGGCTAGAGGAACAGATTTAGGAGTCGTCCACAAAGTGGTAGTAATTGAAGCTTTGCGACTGGATCGGCGCTCCAAGAAAGTGAGTGTAAAGTGAAAAGGGAAGGGGCCCCAGAACACAATCTTGAGGGACGATCCCAGTTAAGGGGCAGAAGAGACTGAGAAGAAGTGTCCAGGAAGAAACAAGAATCAGGTAGCATTTCAGGGAGGAGGAAGCGGTCGACCACCTAAACCTGAGGAAGTCATTGTAATCTTGGAAAGGGATTTTGATGGCGTGAATGGAGCCAAGAGTTTTTTCTATCAATCAGTAATATTTATTGAGCCCTTAAATGTGCGCAGAACACTATACCGAGTGCTTCTATATGTTGCCAACTTGTACTTCCCAGGCGCTTAGTACAGTGCTGTGCACACAGTAAGCACTCAGTAAATACGATTGATTGATTCAGAGAGTACAGTGCATTAGAGGTAGTACACAAAGTCTCTGCCTTTGAAGAGCTTGTAGTTGGTTAAGAAAAAGGTGGCAGAAGGGAAGGAAGGCAGGGAGATGCATAGAGCCAGTTAAAGGAATTTGACCAGATATGGGAGCAGGGAGATAGGGTGTTAACTGGAGGTATCTGTGGGATCCAACAAAAGGATTTTTTAGAGTAAGCAAGACATGGGCGTGCTTGAAGGCAGAGGGAAAGGAACTGTCATATCAAAGTGAGAGGGAGGGAAGAGAAAGAACATAAGTGCCCCATTCCTGACTCTCTGACCTCTTGTTCATGGCCTTAGTCCTGCTTGTTGCTCCCTCCACCTTCAAATCCCCCAGGCCTCATCTTTTTTTTTTTATGGTATTTGTTAAGTGCGTACTATGGGCCAGGCACTGTACTAAGCAATGGGGTAGATATAAGATTATCAGGTTGGACACAATCCTGTCCCACGTGGGGCTCACAATCCTCATTCTGCAGATGAGGTCACTGAGGCCCAGCAAGGTTAAGTGACTTGCCTAAGGTCACACAGCAAACAAGCGGCAGAGCCAAGATTAGAACCAGGTCCTTCTGACTCCCAAGCCCTTGCTGTGACCATTAGACCTGCTGCTTCTCCTCACACTTCTTATAACGAACCTCAAAATGGAATACTCCAAATTGGAGGAGACATCCTCGGTGGTTGTACTAGTTCTAGTACCAGTTGGACAAAACGGTGAGGTACATTTTAAAGTAAATGGTTGTTCCCAAACCCAGGATATCAAAATACCCATTTCTTTGCATTTTGGCTATCTTGCTACCAGGAAGCCCCAGCAGCAAATCTGCAAATCTGAGCAATCAGAGACAAGGACCATCTCCGCCACGGAAGTAACATTGTGCAACGGGAGAGAGGAGGTAGTCCCCAAAATCTGACTGGCAGTGCAGTGATTCAAAACACAAAGTCTTTTAAAGCAGCTCTAATTTAAATAGATTGGATGACTTTGTCTGCTGTGTAACCTTGGGCAAGTCGCTTCACTTCTCTGTGCCTGTTACCTCATCTGAAAATGGGGATTGAGACTGTGAGCCCCACGTGGGACAGGGACTGTGTCCAACACGATTTACTTGTATCCACCCCAGCGCTTGGTACAGTGCCACATAATAAGTGCTTAACAAATACCATTATTATTATTATTATTAATAGTAGTAGTAGTAATAGTAAAGGTATTTATTGAGCAATTCACTCTACAAAGCATTTGGAAAAGGACAACAAAAACATGAATGAGACAGGTAATATTCTCAAATAGGGTTATCCAAATAGACTGTACAGTTGCTCATACGTAATTACATGCATGTTACATAATTACATGCGTGCCGAGGGAGGGTGTAAATAAGTAAATATTTAAGTGCTCAAGGTGGGTTGATGTGACTCGAGGCGTTGGGAATTAATCGGGGAAGGCTTGTTGAAGCAGGAGGGATTTTAGGAGGGCCTTGCAGGTTGGGAAAGCTGTGGTTGGGGTTGAGGAGTTCCAGGCTGTTGGAAGAACATCAGCAAAGGGATAGAGGACAGAGAATTGAGAGTGAGGAACAGTTAGGAGGTTGGTTTTTTTTTTATAATGGCATTTATTAAGCGCTTACTATGTGCAAAGCACTGTTCTAAGCGCTGGGGAGGTTACAAGGTGATCAGGTTTTTCCACAGGGGGCTCACAGTCTTAATCCCCATTTTACAGATGAGGCAACTGAGGCACAGAGAAGTTAAGTGACTTGTCCGAAGTCACACAGCTGACAAGTGGCGGAGCCGGGATTTGAACCCATGACCTCTGACTCCAAAGCCCAGGCTCTTTCCACTGAGCCACGCTGCTTCTCAGAGGTTGGCTTGGGAGGGGGGAAGAACATTAGCTGGAAAATAATGGGTGAAGGTTCTCGATATGTAAGTTAGGGAGAGTTCCTGGAGTGCCTTGAAACTAAGCTCAAGGAGTTTTTCCTTGAGGCGGAGAGAAATGAGAAGCCACGGGAGGATTTTTAAGGAAAGAGGCAATTTGAGATGAGCAGCACTTCAAGAAGACAATCCATGTGAAGCAGTGTGGCATAGACTGCTTCTAGATTGTTTGGTAGGGACCATCTCTATATGTTGGCAACTTGTACTTCCCAAGCGCTTAGTACAGTGCCCTGCACACAGTAAGCGCTCAATAAATACGATTAAACGAATGAACAGTGGATGAAGCACAAGCCTGGCAGTCAGAAGGCGTGAACCAAGTTAGTTGCGTGTTGGCAAATTTAGAAATTTAACTTTAACTTAAAGAAAATTTGGGGGCCCAGAAGGATTCGGAGCAGGGCCTGTTGGACTCGTCTATGAGGACGTCAGCAGTGACGTCCTGCTTGTGCAGATTTGGAGTGGAGTTGTCAAAAAAATCTCAGTGGCATGGGTTAAAAAGAGAGGTGGGAGGAAGGAAATCAGATCGCGGGTGCTTACAACCCGTTCTAAGAGTTTGGATAGGAATCGGAGCAGGGAGACGAGGTAATAACTGGAGGGGACCCTGGGACCAAGAGAGGGCTTTTCTAGTACGGGATAGAGTTGAGTAACATTGGCCAGAATTCATTTGAACATATTCATCATCATCATCAATCGTATTTATTGAGCGCTTACTATGTGCAGAGCACTGTACTAAGCGCTTGGGAAGTACAAATTGGCAACATATAGAGACAGTCCCTACCCAACAGTGGGCTCACAGTCTAAAAGGGGGAGACAGAGAACAAAACCAAACATACTAACAAAATAAAATAAATAGAATAGATATGTACAAGCAAAATAAATAAATAAATAAATAGAGTGATAAATATGTACAAACATATACATATATACAGGTGCTGTGGGGAAGGGAAGGAGGTAAGATGGGGGGGATAGAGAGGGGGACGAGGGGGAGAGGAAGGAAGGGGCTCAGTCTGGGAAGGCCTCCTGGAGGAGGTGAGCTCTCAGCAGGGCCTTGAAGGGAGGAAGAGAGCTAGCTTGGCGGGTGGGCAGAGGGAGGGCATTCCAGGCCCGGGGGATGACGTGGGCCGGGGGTCGATGGCGGGACAGGCGAGAACGAGGTACGGTGAGGAGATCAGCGGCGGAGGAGCGGAGGGTGCGGACTGGGCTGGAGAAGGAGAGAAGGGAGGTGAGGTAGGAGGGGGCGAGGTGATGGACAGCCTGGAAGCCCAGGGTGAGGAGTTTCTGCCTGATTCTGCCTATATTCATAGGCTACTTCATTTTTTTAAGAGGTCTCATTACTTTCATTGTCACTTGCAGGAATGTGAAAGTATCAATAATGATAACAGTAATACATACAGAATGCCATTTTTGTAGTTTTCCACCTTTGCCCCCAAATAATATATATACATTATCACCCAAATAATCAACATTTTCCCTGAAGACCTGGAAGATTTTCCCAGTTGGAAAGAAGTTCATCGAATCGGAAGTCTTATGCCATCGAGTCGTCTCCGGGTAGGGACTGTCTCTATATGTTGCCAACTTGTACTTCCCAAGCGCTTAGTACAGTGCTCTGCACACAGGAAGCGCTCAATAAATACGATTGATGATGATGAAGTAGAAACCAGAGGAGAAAATAATAGGAAAGGGAATAGGCTCGGGAGTCAGAGTTCTAATCTCACCTCCGCCATGTGTTGGCTGTGTGACCTTGGGCAAGTCGCTTAACTTCTCTGGGCCTCAGTCACCTCGTCTGTAAATTAGGGATTAAGACTTTGAGCCCCGTGTGGGACATGGACTGTGTCCTATTTGATTATTTTGTATCTACCCCAGTGCTTAGTACAGTGCCTGGCACATAATAAGCGCTTAAGAAATACCATAAAAATAAGAAGTATTGGTTCTAGCGTATGTAGCCGAGAGAGCTGGGGAAAAGAATACAACTGCACAAAAACTTACTAAAAACAGGTGGAGATTTTGGTTGTGGTGTTAGAGGTTCCATAGTAGAGGACATTTTCAGAAATGGGCTAACTTTCTCAACTTTCACAATAATTTTGTAAAAACGTAGGTAGAACTTCAGTTTCTCCTGGGTAGATTTTTGTGAGAAAGTTTTTTTATTTTCCCCAAATCGTGCTTCCTCGCTTTCCGCACCATATAATTTAGGTTTAAATTTTTTTTTTTAACCATCAGGCCTTGACCCTGCTTCCCCTAGGAAAGCAAATGAAGCAACAGTAATGAAGCAATATTTTTCGGATACTTTTTGTCCATTTTTTTTCTAATTCCTGTAATCTGATGATTAATTCTGAGTGATAAGCATTTACTGTAATTTTCCTCACCATGTATTTTAGTAATCACAGGAAAAACATTTCCCACACCCCTAAAACACAAGGCATCGTTTCACATAGGGGAAAAGTACCGTAATGTTAGGGAATATGAATCACAGAAGCGGGAAGAGCGGAGAAGAGAATCTAAGTACAATAATGTTTGGGTGGAAATATATTGCTTGCCTGTAAGTAGATGCATTTTATATTCCCGTTAAAAACAATGAGAAGATATTAGAAAGTTCTTTGCAAGATCAGTGTTCGCTAAATATGTTTGGAAGAACTCTACACTAATATAACTTTCCTCTTAAGCATTTATGTTGTGAAATAAGTAAAGGTTGTGACATTGTATGAATCCAGAGAAATGAAACTATTTAAGGGAATTTTTTTCTGTTGCAAATATTTTTTTTTAAGACTTGAAGAATGAAAAATAAGGAAGTGATCAGATTTGACTTGATTTTTGTTGTCCCTTAAAATATATGCAAAAACATTAAAATTAATATTTCCTGTGATACTTAAACTCTGTGTATAATTATGTTCTAGCAATCTTTCCTCCTATTTGTATCAAATGCCATTGTATTGTTGCTTCATTTTTTTAATTTGTGGACCTACTAACCAACCCAATAAGAAAAGCCACTTTAAAATAATAAAAATTTAGAAGAATTTTAAAATGCTTGATAAGAGAAAGAGGAACATAAAGTAAAGGTAGGTAATGGAGATATGAGAATTAGCACTCACCAGGCAAATAATGCAAGACTTTATTTTGTATGAAATTTGAAAGAAATATTAAACTAAATTGTAAAAGTCCTTGTTTTTTATCTTTAAACCATCAAGAACAGTACAGTTGCATTTTAGGAGTTAAAAGAATTTAATGTTGGGTATTAGATGAAAAACTATTTCCAAGAAAATTATTTTTAATTGTTTCATCAAACTTAATATATGATTCGAGAAGCAAAATTATCCATTGCAAGTACAGAAGGGATGGTGGTGGTATGTTCTTCCAGAGTAGCATTCTTCTGCAAGAACTGCCCCAAACCTAATTTTAAATAAAAATAATATTTTTTGTGATTCAATCTACTTTGTGTAAGTTACTTCACTATATTAACAGGTATTGGAATTATTGCAAGTTAAGTAATGGGCTCACTGAAGCCCTTACCTAAAATTCTTGGTATATTTTCCCCCTCAACTTCAATTTTTAGAAGTTGTAGGTTGATATATTAAAAGAAGAAAATGACATGCAATAAAGAACTCTTTGAAGGTAGCATGACATATATCCATGTAAGTCATTTGTTTTAATTTAAATATTGGAGCCATTTTAGGTAGACCGAACAGATTTTACAGTGTTGTTAAAAAAAGCTTTCGAAGTGTGTTAATGTACAAATCGAACTCTGCCAGAATTGAGAAAGACCTGGCAAAATGTTACAGGAACTGAAAGTGTCATGGTCATACTATGTATTTAACATATAACAAGATTTCTGATATTCTCGAGTAGAATACTAGCTTTTTATGTTTTTTAAAATTGAATGCCAGTTAAAAGGGTATTTAGCCTCCATGTATATAAAAATTATTAGTCAAGATAAAGAGACTAAAATAATCATCCCTTACCCTGAAATGTGCACTGAAAATTCTTGTTGATCTTTAATGATAACTATAATCACTGAAATGCCTCCCTTAACACAGGTTTAGGAGTAATGTTTACTATATGGAAGATTATTTGTACTCCCGTTGACTTGAAAACCTGTGATTCCTTTAATGGAGAGAATTATTTTATTCTATTTTACTCCATAGGCGAATGATTCAGCTGTGAAGTGGTCAAGATAGCTTTGTATTATATGTGTATTTAATCAGTTGGCGAGGCAGTCACTTCGTTTAATATTTACCCTAATGTGTTACCTCACTGACCGAAGCCTTCGATTTCAGTTTCTTGAAATACTTATGGTTAATTACTATGAATTAATGGTAATTTCAAAAAAAAAGTGAAAACACTGAACCAAAGTGTGTTTAAAGATATTTATATCTTGGAGAAATTCATATATATTTTGTATATATATGTATATGTATGTATATATATATATATATATAGAAATTCATGTATACATTTTCTACATTATTTTTGCTTTTAAAAATCAAAAATCGATTTAAATAGACAGTGATGTGGTGGAAGATAAACTCTTTCCAAAGATGGTAAATTTAAAGATGGTCCATTTCAAATTGTGTAAAATGGCAATATTAATTTAAACTTGGACTTTTCATTCTCACACATTAATCATTTTTCTCTCATTATGAAGTGCATTTATTAAAAGAACTGTATTAATATACAGAGGCAAAACCATTTCTATGACTCAAGTTTAAATTCCTCAGCACAGCTAATATTTATAACCTATCTGTGTCCACTATTGGGTCATTTAAAATTCCTAGCCAGTGAGAAGCTTCTTTTTTTTAATTTAGAGGGTCCAAATTTGAAAACGAATTAGGAAAATATGTTAGAAAATAACTGGGTGGGATAATCACATTTAACAAATGTATGCTATGAAATTTTAAAGGAAAAAAATAACTCTGTGCAGGAAAAATGCCCATAATGTGCTTCTTTTCTTTTTTCTTAAAATATACTGCAGGTTCTTAGGAAACGAAATATCTTTATTTTGGTTTGATTTAATTGTTTAAAGTACCCATTTAATTTTGTTTCAAAGTGATAAGAGTTTAAAATGATTGAACCTTCCTCTTACTTATTCTTAAATTCCTCTAGGTTAACTACAGTGTCTTGTGTAATTGAGATTCAGCCAAAAATTGTTTGCTATTTTAAAATAAGATATTTTAATCCAGTTTTTTGGTATTTGGGAGAAAGATGGAGATTATTAAAATTGATTCCTTTAATTCTCTAATGAAAAGTTCTTTCTGTTAATAAAGTGTTTTCTTTTAAAACACACTAAAAAAAAAGAAAATTCCGTCTAAAAACAAAGTTAAAGATTAATTCCTAAAGTCTATAAAATATCTGCATTTGGACCTGAAAGATTCATTTTATGGTATTTCTTTTGGTCAGATGCTTCTGGTTGAATAGCATTTTTTTCCGTAGCCATCAGCTGGAAAACAGAGAAAGCCTTTATTGTTGTATTTTTTTCAATACGCAGTAGCGATATAGTGATTTAAAAAATGATGTGAGGTGGAGTAGCCCTACAAAGATACCATTTTGTAGGAAGAGCTAGCTTCTGACTGATTTGGGAATAATGAAAATGCCCTTCCTCCATTTTCCCTGGATAACTCATATATGGATTGAAATATTCCATTGATTCCAATTTTATTGTAGGGTAGGCTGTTAAATTTTGAGGTGTTGAAATAGCGACAGCTTTTTAAAATGATTATAAGAGAAACCTACACAGCCTACTTGTATTGACACTGCACACTTATGACAATGCAATTATGTTTAATGGGTTTAAAGCCCAATTTATGTCTGATAAAGTTTCCAACAGGAGTCTTTCCCAGGTAATTCTTTTGTATCTTTTTGGCTGAGGAAACTGATTTTTCCACCAGGAAAATAAGATCTGTGCTTGATAACAACGTGTACTGTGACCTCAAGTGTTTCCAAGCGTCTGCTGGGCAGTTGAACCCATGTGGGACAGGGACTGTGTCCAACTTGATTTGCTTGTATCCACCCCGGCGCTTAGTACAGTGCTTGGCACATAGTAATCACTTAACAAATACCATCATTATTAATACTGTAGAAAGGCTAGTTCTCAGGAAGCCCTCTTCAAAGTGTTTCAGGAGGAAAGAGACAGATGTCCAGTTCCCTGCCACTTTGAGTACCTGAAAACAAAGTGTGAGCCACATGGAGCCCACAGTCTTAACCCCCGTTTTACAGATGAAGTAAGTGAGGCACAGAGAAGTTAAGTAACTTGCCCAAGGTCACACAGCAAACAAGTGACTCCCAGGACCCTGCCCTATTCACTAGACCTCATTGCTTCCCCGTGGCCAACTCTTAGGTGGACATACTGCTCAGCATATTTTTCCCAAAGCATACTTCTGTTGGATTTTATTTTGACTGGGAGTAGAATTATGTTTTAATTCCTGAAATACATTTCACCATTCTGTTAATTGGAGAGAGAGCTGGGCTGTCCAAGCCAGCAGGGCAAACCTTTCAAGTGAGCGGTGAGGTTATTTGTCAGGGAAAATCTCTGTCTATCCATCCCTGAAAGGTTTTCAGTAGAAGTCTTATTGAAACTTTCAATTATCTAACTGAATATTAATGCAGCAGTAGCATGGGCCCAGGAAGGGAAGAGATAATAGTCGTGGTAGGAGCAAGAGACTGTAATAAATGTATGGAGGCTTATCCATGATCTGACATAAAACATCGTTTTAATTAGTGCAATTCCAGGAAATTGACTAATCCAAGTTGGAAATATGTGCCGAACGGTAGATTTAAATTGATGTCCGATTTCTGTTTATCCCTGTTTTATGGCATAAATGGAATAAAATGTTGAGTTATGGGATACTACAAATGTATATGGTACTTTAAGTAGCACTCACCATCCATTCATTTACAAATATTTCTGTGTTTTCTTTTTCTAAGGACTTTGCCTCCCGAGCGAAGTTGGCTGTCCAGAACCTAGTTCAGAAGGTTGGATTTTTGGGGATTCTGGCCTGTGCTTCAGTAAGTTAATTTTATCAAGAATGAAAAATGTCAGTGAAGTGTTCATTTAACATGAGAACGTAAGAAATGCTATTAGTGGAGCAGACCAATTTTGTGGACAGGAAATGTGTCACTTGCTTATTTTCTACAGCCCAAGTGCTGAGGTAGGACAACTCCTGTTAATCATTCATCTTGCTTATTATTTGATATTTTTCATGGAGTGAGCTAGGGTTTTGTTTTTTGACCTTTAAACGTTCCATCCCATAATGATGAATTCAGGTTTAACTTACCTCAGTGAGAGGAAAAACTTTTAAAACCATCTTGTCCATGAATAAGTTCCTTTAAGCCAATAGTAATGACTCAGTGTTTTCCATAAAGATGTAGATGGGTCAAATATTTCTAAAGTTTAATGATTAGTTGCATGGTGGAAATAGTCAAAATGAAACCTATTAAAATGAAGCAAGCTCCTATCTTAACTCGTATCTGATTATTGGAAACGGTTAGAGTGTGGTTAAGGAAGGTTTCAGGGCATGTTTCATTAAGTAGTCGTAAAAACTTAAAACCAAGTTAGCACCTTGAATATTTCAGCTTGGTAAATGATAGATTCTCTTAGGGAGTCGATGCTTGACAATTTCCATTATATTAAAAAATAATTACAGTTGTTTGAGAGGGGGTGTGTTGATTGGGGTAGTTATGAAGAGTAACCCCTTTGATTTTATAAACTTAACCACTAGAAACTGGCAGTGACTACGCAGATGAACTGGATAAATTGGTATTTTTTTTATTGCAGTTTAATTTTTTTTCCCTTTTGTAATCTCCTCTGTCATTGCCTTCATCAGAACCACTGCAAATCAAAAATCTGGCTCTCTGTCTTACCCAGAATTAATATTTTGGAAATGTACGGTAGGCAGCAAAAAATATAGCCTTTAGCTCGATTGGCTGTGTCATAATTGCTAAGCCTTTAGCATTTTTCTAATGTTTAGTGAAATTTCCCCATAGTCATTTTCCAGAAATAATGGGCTGCACTTATTTGTACGTATCAGAGAGCTTCACAGGCCATCTATAACTCTATTAAAGTCCAACTTTGCTTTCTATTCTAAGTAAAAAGAATAAAAGCTGTGCACACCCAACAATATAATTCATCATAACTTGGTTCAAAACAGACATAACCAAAAAAGGGGATATCTGACGTGTTCTGAAAGTTTAATTTCACTATCCTCTATTCCAAATGTTCATTTCAGCATATAAAAAGGGGAGAGTAGAATGAGGAACAAATGCCTTGTCTTTGTTTTAGATTATTTGCTCCTTTTATTTACCCTTCCCTCGGCCCCACAGCATTTATGTACATATCTTTAATTTATTTGTTGATATTAATGTCTGTCTCCCCTCTTAGACTGTGAGTCTCTGTGGTCAGGGAATATGTCTACCAACTCTGTTATATTGAACTCTCCCAAGCACTTAGTTCATGCCCAGCATACAGTAAGTGCTCAGTAAATACGACTGACTGATCATCTGATTCAGAGGTAGTGAGGTTGCATCAAACAGGGAAGGACATTTGAATGTGGAAGTGAGAAAAGACTTGGTAATGAAATGGGTTGTTTTTTTTTTTTAACAAACAAATGCTTCTATTGAGAGTTTTAACTTTTTCTATAGAACGTGAACATGGATGACATTTGTTGTGTAAACCAATAAGCTTTATTTTGTCTAGTTTTAAAGCTGAAAATATTAAATTCAGACATGAGTGCTCAAGATCACAAGGGTCATTGCAGGTCTTGGGGAGCAAATGGATAGAGTACCCAGCTAGCTTGTGGTTTCGGTGCATTCCTACACAAAAATGTCCGTTAATGTTCTTGAAATAGGGGGATGTTTGGAAAAGGTATTTGGTGTGAATCAGGTCTTTGTCTGGGACTCTGTCTATTCAAAGCATATCCAAAACTGCATAGCTGTAATGTGTCTACACTTGATTCTATTTTTAAAAAATGCCCTATAGCTAAAGGCCCTTGGGACCCAGTCACATAATTTAAATACAAATAATGAAAGGGCTTCTAAATGCCGGAAAGGCAGCAGCACATCTATCTAGAGTTGTATTTCGGGATAAACGTACCGTATTTTTAAACTATCCATTAGGATGTTAAAGAGACTTCTTGAGGGCTCTTAGAAGGAAATTCTTATTTCAGCCCACATGTGTTAGTAATCTGGCTTTGACCAGTGGGTTCCTCTGAACTCTCCCCCTCCCATCCCCCTGCCCTCGTCCCACGAATTGTCTAGCGTTAAATGAAACAACTTGGCCAGTGCAAGAGCAAGCACCAGGTGAAGGAAGCTAAGCTAGTAGGGAGTCCAACTGATCTATCCTTTCAGTCTCAGTGATATGAGCAGAACCGGAGAGGTCTCAGCCATTGGAAAATTGGGGATGACAATGAGCTTGCCAGTGGTTGGGACCCCGCTAAACACCAGGAGCTCTGAGGTTTGGAAACGTGTAGCAAGAAAGGTTCCAACCTAGATACCACCCTGGTGATCCATAGTCTCCGTGTCACTGACCATCTTTACCCTTACAAAGTAGAGGACTTGTGCTCCTTCGGGAAATGGCTGGGGCAGAGGAGGGTTATTTCATAGTTTGAGAAGTTTAAGAATCAGTATTGTCGTCAGACCGGGACATTAATTATTGTCATCTTTATCTCTGTCTCCCTTTTTAGATTCCAAATCCTCTGTTCGATCTAGCGGGGATAACATGTGGTCACTTCCTTGTTCCTTTCTGGACCTTCTTCGGCGCCACCCTGATTGGAAAAGCAATAGTTAAAATGCACATCCAGGTAACTGCAGATTCTGTTCTCATGCCCAAATTCAGGGAACCGGGAAACATCCCAGAGCCAATCATAGGCTCTGGAGATCACTGTCGTGCTCCTTCTTGGATAGCAGATTGCCTTGCAGTAGTAGGGTAGCATGCCACTTGACGATTCCGCTAAAAAAGATATTCTGCTAGGTACTATTTTTCTGGAAATTAGGCCGCTAAAACAATTCAGTAAGCTTCACTGTCTATACCACTCTGGATATTAGTGCAGAGCCAAGTTATTAACATACAGCTTTTTACCAGCTGAGGTACTTTGTATTGAAGGTGAGCATTCCTTTGGAAGACATGCATGCTTATTTTGTTACTTATGCCTGCAAGATTTTCCTTGATCAGCCTTCCTGGACCCTGAACTAGCAGATAACTTTCCCATTCACTGTCAATTAATAAATCAAACGGTAGTGGAAAGAGGGGTTCTAATTCCAGCTCCACCCACTGTGTGACCTCGGTCAAGTCCTTTATTCATTCAATCGTATTTATTGAGCGCTTACTGTGTGCAGAGCACTGTACTAAGCGCTTGGGAACAGCACCTGTATATATGTATATATGTTTGTACATATTTATTACTCTATTTATTTTACTTGTACATATCTATTCTATTTATTTTATTTTGTTAGTATGTTTGGTTTTGTTCTCTGTCTCCCCCTTTTAGACTGTGAGCCCACTGTTGGGTAGGGACTGTCTCTCTATGTTGCCAATTTGTACTTCCCAAGCGCTTAGTACAGTGCTCTGCACATAGTAAGCGCTCAATAAATACGATTGATGGTGATGATGATGGGAAGTACAAGTTGGCAACATGTAGAGACGGTCCCTACCCAACAGCGGGCTCACAGTCTAGAAGGGGGAGACAGACAACAAAACAAAACGTATTAACAAGATAAAATAAATAGAATAAATGTGTACAAATAAAATAAATAAATAGAGTCCTTTATCTTCTTTGTGCCTGAATCTCCATCTCTGTGAAATGGGGACACAATGCCTGTTCTCCCTTCTACTTAGTTTTTGGGCCCCATGTGGGACAGGGACTCTATCTGACCTGTTTAACTTCTATCTACCCTAGCGCTTAGATCATTGCTTGACACATAGTAAGTGCTTAACAAATAAAACAGTAATAATAATAATAATAGCTGTGTTACTAATTATTGTATTTTAGATTTGTGAATTAATTAGGCATTAAGCTGAAATGCTTCCGCCCGCTCAATAGTGAAATATTAGCTAAATGTAAAAAATTGCATTAGAATGAGGAAGACAAGCTATGGTTTTGTAGCATGTGAGAATATAATCTTCCCTCTAACCAATAGGTTGTCTTTCAATCAGATTTCAGTCCACTGTCTTGAAGATCTGTTAAAGCAGAGAATTGCTTTTAATTCTGTAGTGAGCATACTAGTGAATCACATTCAGGTATTTTCCCTTTTCCATAACCAGTTTGACCTGGAGGAGGGAGTGCTCATTGAAATCTCCAAGTTCATAAATGATACAAAACGTTTCCAGGAGGTAATGTGCTGTGCTGATGGGGACTAACCGCAGGAAGGTCTCAGAAAGTTTAAAAGGCAGAAAAGTTCAAATGAAATTCAGTGTGAGCATGTCTAAGGGAATATGACTAGGAAAAAATAATTGCCATAAAGATGTATTCTGAGCTGTCAGTCACAACTCAAGAGAGCAATCATGGAGAGGTTGTTTAATGTTCCTTCAGACCAACAGTTCAGTGTGACCTGCAGCCAAAAAATTAAATCAATGGTATTTTTTATTATTATTATTATTATTAATAGTAATAATTGCAGTATTTAAGTGCTTACTATGTGCCAGGCACTGTACTAAGCACTGGGGTAGGTACAAGATAATTGGGTCGGACACAGTACCTGTCCCACATGGGGCTCACAGTCTTAATGCCCATTTTACAGATGAGGAAACTGAGGCCCAGAGAAGTTAAGTGACTTGCCCAAGGTCACACAGCAGACAAGTGGCGGAGCCAGGATTACAACCCACTGTAAGCAGAGCAGTGCACTAAGATTTGGGGAGAATATAAACAGAAACAAAAGACACTGCCCTTGCTTGCAGTGCATGCAGAGGAAGAACAAGGATATAAGTTGAAGGAACAAAGTGTTGCACATTATGCGCAAGGATATCCCAAACACAAAGCAGGCTTTTGCCACTTATGCAAAACTATTGTCATTTGCTCCTGGAATAGTAATATCCAGTTCTGTTCACCGGATACCGGGAAGGACAGTGATGGAGAGGGCAGCTTCCAAACAAGGTTGCAATGAAAACATTAAGATGAACCAGAGTGGAAAGAGGTGAGAGAGGACGTGATTAAAATCTGCAGAATAATGAAGGGTGTGGGCAGGGCAAACATAGAATTGCTATTCACCAAATACTACATCACTAGGAGAGGGGGTCACCCATTGAAAAATGGGGATTGAGACTGTGAGCCCCCCGTGGGACAACCTGATCACCTTGTAATTTCCCCAGCGCTTAGAACAGTGCTTTGCACATAGTAAGCGCTTAACAAATGCCATTATTATTATTATTGAAGCCTGAAGGGAATGGATTTTAAGGAAACCTTAAAGGAAACAATTCTTTATGACTGGTGGTGAGCATTAAAATGAGTTACTTTAGGATGATGTAAATGCAGAAAATATCAAAGATTTGGATACATTCATAGATGAGAAGTTCATAATGGATTACTAGAGGGAAAAAATAGGTAAATTTGAAGGGTCCAGAAAGATTTAGGCAGATTCATGAACAAGTCCATGTTGTGTTATTAAGGGTCAAATTTAGTAATGTTAGAAAGCCTGTCTCTAACCATGGGGATGGTTATCAGCAGGTTAACCCTCTTATTTTTCCTCGTGGCATCCTTTGGTACCTATGTCAGAGACAGAGTAGTGGGCTGGTTGAATTATTAATTGTGCCCCAGCAATAGCATTTCTTATATCCTGTGTTTAAATTTGTTTTGAAAAGGGGCTACCTTTCCTTGCTTTCCAGAGTACTTTTATTTCCTGACTGAAATATGATAAGGTTACTCCCACTAGTTTTAAGCTAAAAGTCACTTGTAATACACAGTTTGCTGTTGGTTCCTTATTCTGGAAACTTAGTGTTTACACTTTCATAGAAGTGTCTTGCTTTCTGTGGATTTGAGTGGTTGTTTATGAAATCTGTTTATCTGATTAAGATTTATTGGACCTTGTGGAAGACGCAAAAACCAAATTATATCACCATAAGAAAGAATTGTGAGGTTTCTTTCTTACACTGAGACTAAAGAATATGTTTATGTTCCATTATATCATAATGACATACTGCATGAAAGCACGTAACTTGTTGTCCATCCAGATGTAGCTTAGGCAACAAACATTTCTCAGCATTTGGTAAGGACTTTTAGTTGATACTGTAAACATCTCCAACCATGAAAACTACTGATTGCTTAAATACAACGGGGGGAAAAAAAACTCCCAATCATCCTGTTCTCAAACACACTATCAAGTCTCCTTCTCTGGGTCCTCCTGCTAGGCTGTCTTTTGCTTCTATGCTTGAGACCTCCTCCCTACATCGTCTACCTCAAGCCATTTTCATTAGTGCCTTCACACTTGTCAGATGTCCTTCAGGAACTTCAATAATCTAATCTCCTTTCTCCTTCCCTCCTCCTCCTCCTCATCCCTCCCGAGGCCCCTCGCCTGGCAGGCAGATTATGGTAACAATTCATTTTCTCCCTGGAAGCGATTAAAGTGAAGGCTCTCCCTTGATCAGTGCAGAAATCCTTCTTATGAGGAAGGATCCCTTCCCTTCCTCTGAATTTGCTTCCCACTCAGCCAGCTTCAACCGCACCAAACACCCTACCCTTCCGATAAAAATAAAAAAATTACACTAATACTAATTGTGGAATTTAAGTGCTTGCTATATGCCAAGCACTGTACTAAGCACTGGGTAAATATAAGCAGATCAGTCTCTGTCCCACATGGTGCTCAGGAGCTAAAGGGGAGGAAGAACAGGTATTTAATCCCTATTTTACAGATGAGGAAACTGAGGTACAGAGTGGTCAAGTGACTCACCCATGATCACGCAAGAGGATCTGAAATTCGAACCCAGATCTCCTGACTCTTTCCACAAGGCCATGGTGCTTCTCAGTAGACTTGCAAAGGTCAAATTCAAGTCTCTGGCCTGACTCAACTAATTCCACCCGACATTGTGTCAACCCTAAACTCGGCACAGCCCCTGTTCTTCCTCTTTTGGACTCTGAATTCCGGGAAGAGATGAAGAGATGGGGAGGGAACCCTCCATAGCTGTCAGGTTTTGCGGTCCAGTGGGAGCACACCAATTTCTGGGCACCATCCTGTCCTCCATACTTGCTAGAAGGAGAAGGCAGGCCTAGCGCTACTCTGGCTCCAAATTCGTCCCAGAAAGTGGCTGTCCAAAACGCTCGAGGAGGAGGAAGAGGAGAGGGAAAGGGAGAGGAACAGAAGCTCCTTCATTACCCTCCTTCACAAGCAACTTTGTCTGTGCTCCAACGAAATAAAAAACTACTCAGAGCCAGATTCAACCTTGGGTAGCCTACCTAGGCTGTGGCCACCGGGATTATTTCCACTGAGTCAGTCTAACCCTTGTCCCAACCTGTTCTGGGTCGAGATCAAGCCCTATCCCAACTTTCCCAGCTTCCCAATACCAGCCTGAGCCTGGCCGCAGGCCTACGCAAAGCTCTTTCTCTTCCACTCTCAATTCTCTTTCACCATCTTTGCAATCCCAAAGTAAGACCATTGTCAGGTTTTACTTGGTGGGCCGGGGGTGGGGGGACATTTGTATTTGTATTATAATGTTCCCATTTAGATCTCCAGACTGAGCGATACTTTAAGGGAGATGTTTTTCCATGGCTGGCACATTTTGTATCTTGCGTAGCACAGTGCATACTCAGTCTGCTACACACATAAAAGATAATAGAGCTGTTTTGTCTTTGAGCAATACAGTTGTGCAATAACCAGAGAGTGTGGAAATGGTCACAGGGAAAGCTTGTAACTGGGTCTGTTTATTAGCTGAGAGTGTGTATTTGAATTTAACTGATTTGTCACTTGAACCCTAGAAGGATTCTCTTTTAATGGTTTTACCTTTGTATGTGTTCCCACTCTCCTTGTTTGACGGTCACCAAATCGATATCTGTTGAGAAAAATCTCCATCACCATATGTGTATGGTGCCCAGTCTTATCCAATGGCAATGATTTATCGGGGAGCCTGCAAAACATGAAACCTTAAAATATAATATGAATAATGACCTTATGAGCATTTTAGCATTAGTAATAATAATGATGGATGATAGTATTTATTAAATGGTTCTAACATACCTAGACCTGTGCTAGGCACCGAAGTAGACAAAAGATAATCAGATAGGACACAGTTTTCATCCCACATGGGGCTTCCAGTCTAAATGGTAAGGTAAATAGCTATCTCATCCCTCTTTTACAGATGAGGAAACAGAGACACAGACTGGGTAACTGATTTGCCCACCGTCATAGAGGAGGCAAGTAGCAGAAACTGAAATTAGAACTTGGGCCTCTTTTAATCAAGCCATACTAGTAGCAGAATATCTCAAGAAATGTACTTGAGCATGTGGGCACTTTAGGATAATATGTTTCACAACCAGAAAATAGCGTTTATTGACCCAGGGGACAGATAAAACCCATTAATTAAAACACAAACCCTTGCTACAAGCGCATCAGATTTTAAATGGGGAGGTCAGGCAGATCATAGTCTAGAACAGTGAGGCTAAATTGATGAATTCTGAGGAAGAAAAATCTGCGCTGCATGGGATAGCTTTCAGAGGCCCTGAAAGCCTGCTGGTTTGTGTGGAGGGGGAAGGGGGTGCGGGGTTAAGGGGAAGGGGGGTTGTTGCCAAACCAGGCAGTGTCTCATAACCCAGTAGCTTGGTCACACTCTTCAAGATGTTCCAGAATGTCCGGCAGCCTCTTCCCCGCCAGTGGTTTGATGACTAATCTTTTTTCCATGCAGACACAGTTATGACCTTGATGTATACTTGGAAAGAGGTCCAGGGTAGTGCTTGAGAAATACTCCTCACTTGGGAAGAACAAGGAAGGGAACAGTGTAAATTTGAAATAAGTAGCACTTTGTCCCTGCCATCTGCTTTTTGCTGCATGAAGTCTTTGTAAGAGGTCGAAACAAAACAGAAAACAAACCAGAGCTAGAACTTCACCTTTTAACAGTGGAAGCGAGGACACAAAGGATCACAGTTCGTATCACACTCTTCTGACATGAAATACTTCTTGTGACTGATATTTTCCTTCTTACAGAAACTCTTCGTCATTATAACCTTCAGCAAACACATAGTGGAGCAGATGGTGGCCCTCATTGGGTGAGTAATTCTATGACAGTCTAGTGCCTTCAGGGTCTGAATGGGAGGGAACCGTCTTGCAAAAAGAAAAAAACCGAAATGGAGTAAGGATTCCGTAACAGAGGGTTTCATGGTTTACGGAAAAACAAAAACCTTCTGAGTAGGAATATTTGGCACCTTGGATTTTATTCGAGATGCTGTCACCTCCTTTCTCGAAATGGAGTAGTGTGTATGTAGATGACTGATGTTTGGCTTTCTTTGAGTCACTTTTGTGTCTTCCCATTGAATACTTGGGATCCCAGCACCGCCACATGTCTGCTGTGTGACCTTGGGCAAGTCACTTAACTTCTCGGAGCCTCAGTTACCTCATCTGTAAAATGGGGATGATGACTGTGAGCCCCACGTGGGACAACGATCACCTTGTATCCCCCCAGCGCTTGGAACAGTGCTTTGCACATAGTAAGCACTTAACAAATGCTATTATCATTATTATTATTATTATTATTATTATTATTGAAGGGAACTTGAAAGCAGCATGGCCTAGGAGTCAAAAGGACCTAGGTTCTGATCCCAGCTCCACCACTTGTCTTCTGTGTGACCTTGGGCAAGTCACTCAATTTCTCTGTGCCTCAGTTACCTCATCTGTAAATGGGGATTAAGACTGTGGGGCAAAGACTGTGTCCAACCTGATTAGCTTGTATCTACCCCAGCACTTAGCTGGCACATAGGAAGCACCTAACAAATACCATTTCAAAAAAAAGACTATCAAAAACAGTATCTGTGTATCTGTTAATATCACAAATACTTCAGTGCTTACTTTGTGCCAAGCATTGTACTAAGCACTGGGATAGGTAGAAGATGCGATGGACATAGTCCCTTTCCCACATCTCTCTATCTAAGTAGGAGGAACAATGGATATTAAATCCCCATTGCTCAGATGAGGAAACTGAGACCCAGGGAAGTGAGAAGCAGCATGGCCTAGTGGAAAGAGTCAGAGGACCTGGATTCTAATCCTAGCTCTGCCATGTACCTGCTGTGTGACCTTGGGCAAGCCACATAACTTCTCTGGGCCTCTGTTCCCTCTTCTGCAAAAACGGGGGTACAGTTCTTCTTCTCCCTTTTACTTACACTGTGAGCCCTATGAGGAACCTGATTGTCTTGAATCTGTCCCAGCACTTAGTACAGTGCTTGGCACGTAATAAGCGCTTAGCGACTACCACAATTACGATGATGATGGTGTAACTTGCCCCAGATCAAATGCAGAGCAGGCAAGTGCTAGAGCTGGGATTAAAAATTAAGTCCTTTTACTCCTAGACCTGTTCTGTTTCCACTGGGTAACATTTCCTCAAGTCCACCTGCTTGCTTCCAGGCTGGGCCAAACATAAGCCCAAACGAGGCTTTGGCATTTTTACAGTGTAAAGGTCTTTCTGATAATTTGGTACCAATGTCTTGAATTTTTATTAAAGTGAGATTGCATTTCATAAATTTCCAATTGCAGATTGCAAGTCAGAAATTCATTTGAATGAGTTTTCAAAACTTTCACAGCCAGGATGAGGGAATTATTTGTAATACTATAACAAATAATCAGTTATGAACATATTCTTTCATCAGATAAAGTTTTTTGGGTTGATTTTTAGTTTTTTTAAATTTTTTTTGAGAGGGAGTTGCATTTTTTTTTTAGGGATAAACTGTACCTGGTTTGAACAAATGGTTTTATTTTCCCATCTTTAGTTTTAGGAAGTGAGTCAGATCAGTTCTAAGTGGCAGTGTCACAAAAGCATGGGTTTCATTTTGATCAAATTGCAGAGCAAAGAAAATCCCCATTTTGTTTAGTTGATCGTATCTTTTACCTCGCCTGTGAAAGATGACAAGTTTTTACTAAATTGAAGAGAAGCCAAATACATTTTTTTGACCCTTGTTATTTAGGAACTTTCATTCAGTGTGAAGAGTGGTGAAATATTTTTCCCTCATTTACTTGCAGGAACCGTATCTATTTTTTTTTCCATAAACTCTAGGAATTTCTGGGAATCGCTACCCAAAAAGTTGAAATTTTCCTCTGGGTGCCATGCAGGTCACATCCAATTAACATAATCTTGGGACTTTTAATAGTGGAGCAAGTCAAGTTAAGAGCTTTCTCAGCTGGTAAACATGTCAGTTGAATCTAGCACACTAAAGTTTTCTAGTATTTTAGTGGGTATCTCTTACTGTAGGCTTTTATTTCTTGGCACCTTGATATTTACCTGCCTCATTGGAGAGTTCAAGGAATACGTTGCAGCAAATTTAAAATTTTAAGTTGGAAGTTTAACATATTTTGAAAAGAATAAATAATTCTACCTGAATTTATACCGTCTGTTCCATCTTAATATTTTACATCTTTTATCCTCACAATATCCTTGTAAATTATGCGTGTCGGATATCATTAATTGTTAATTAGCAGGGAAGCAGGCACAGAGAGATTTAGGGACTTAACCAAGGTAACAACATTGAGTCAGTAGCAAAGCCCAGATCTCCTGATTGAGATTTGGGCTCATTCCTTTATATTTATACGCCTTCTCAGAACGCTCATTAGCACCATAATTGATCTCGGTACCTCTAATTTTTGACCAACAGTGGATTAGTACACAATGCAGGAAAGCAGTGTGGTCTCGTAGAAAGAGCAGAAGCCTGGGTGTCAGCGGACCCGGAGTCTAATTCCAGCTCCACCACATGTCAAACGACCTTGGGCAAATCACTTAACTTCTCTGTGCCTCAGTTACCTCATCTGTAAAATGAAGATTCATCCCCTATTCTCCCTCCCATTTGATCGTGAGCTCCATGAGCTCTGGGGATTGGGCACAGCCGAATTATCTTGTATCTCCCTCAGCACTTAGTTCAGTACGTGGCCCATAAGAAGGGCTGAATGAGTTCCATAAAAAAATTAAGATTACTTTTGAAAGTATTTTTGGCTAGCCTTGGCCAAAACCACTATGGAACTCCCTCCCGTTTCTCCAAAATCAATACTCTTCTTGTCTCGGAGATAGTTTTGCATCAGGTTACTTTAACATATTCAAGACTTCTACTGGAGTCAGAATTTTATTAAATTAGATGGTTGATGTCATGGTTCAAAAATGTTCTCAGGAGACAGATGTTGGAATGTCGTGGTATCCTCAAGTTTTCCCCTGCTCTGTCTGCTGGGATTACCTCATCAATTTCTCTCTTGTATGGTATATAGAACATTATAAACAGACTTGTCTGGTGAGGTTTGTTCTTCACTGCAGAGTACCAAGCAGAGTACAGTTTTAATCTGCAAACCCGGCATTATCTTTTAAGCACATTTTCTCTGTCAGCTTGACTGGTAGAATTTTTCCTGAAAAACACTTTTTTTTAAAGAAGGAATATTGTGAGAGCCGATTGCTCAAATGAAAATTAATGAACAGGCTCACCAAAGCCTAGACAGAAGACTGGCTGGAGAAGAGTTATTGGGAGGTCTGAACTTGTGATTTCATCATCTAGACAAGAACTCTTATAAATAGATAAGCTGTTCTCTTTTAAAAAAGAAAGAGGGACATGGTCTGATTGCTTGTTTTTTTGCAGATAGACAATGTTCCTGTTCAATTTAACCCCAGTTATCTGTCTCTTGATTTGGGGCACTCTGTCTTTAGCATGGCAGGCCATTTTGTAAGACAGCTATTAGAATCACTGCATTTTTCTGTACAGTCATTCACTGGCCTTCTTTTTTTTCTTTTGCATTTTCTCCAATAGTTTTCCTTTTTGGTTCAAATTTGCAGTGTAACAAAAGAACTAAATTCTAGTAAGTGTTACGTTATATCACAAATAACGGGACTCGGCTAACATTCTGGTCCTTGGACAATATAATCAATTCTTTCCAGCAAAAATCTGGCAAACCTCGACGTGGCCTTTCAGGGGAGGGAGTGTCTCTCAGGCAACACTTTTCAAAGCTAAGTACTGCAATTAAGGAGCTGATAAATTGCAGGGACAGAGAGAAACTGATGGATAGGCAAGAGACAGATAGTAGTAGCTCAGACTGGAAATGAGGTTAGGCGGCTGTGAGACAGAGAAAGAGATGTACCAGGTGAAAATACAGACAGAAAAAGAGGTCTTTAGTGCAGTTTGTATATTTTCAATACCTCATGTTCACTGAAATAAAGCGAAAGGGTTTGCTTTAAAATGGTTTTTTTGTAGTCAACTGATCGGAAGGCCTCTTCAGTTGCCTACTGGCTGTGACTATGGCCTGTCAATCCTGGTCTCCTTTTAGCCTTGATTCCTAAAGAAGCAGCATTCATTCATTCATTCAATCATACTTATTGAGCGCTTACTGTGTGCAGAGCACTGCACTAAGCGCTCGGGAAGTACAAGTCGGCAACATATAGAGACGGTCCCTACCCAACATCGGGCTCACAGTCTAGAAGGGGGAGACAGACCACAAAACAGAACATGTAGACAGGTGTCAAAACCGTCAGAATAGATAGAATTATAGCTATGGAACAGTGGCGAGAGCTTGGGCTTGGGAGTCAGAAGGTCATGGGTTCTAATCCCCGTTCTGCCACTTGTCTGCTGTGTCCCCTTCAGCAAGACACTTCACTTCTTTGTGCCTCAGTTACTTAAACTGTAAAATGGGGATCAAGATTATGAGCCCCACGTGTTTCCAACCCAGTTTGCTTGTATCCAATCCAGGACTTAGTACAGTGCCCGGCACATAGTAAGTGCTTAATAAATACCATAATTATTATTATTAAAGGGAGAGCTACTATTGGCACCTGGTCTGCAGTGGTTTTGGTTAATTATCTTTCAGCTGCACTTGGTGGTGATTTCATTTTATACTCTTTAGTTGCTGCCCGCAAGACAGGAGAAAATAAACTTTTGTAGGGGAAGATTGCAGATTTGAATGTTTCTTACTGGTACGGTATGGATCAGGAGTCTTCCATCTTGCTTTATTTTATCCATAATTCATTCATTTATGGTAACGTCCATCTCTCCCTCAAGATTATAAGCTCATTGTGGGAGGGAATGTGTGTACCCACCCTGTTGTATTGTACTCTCCATGCACTTAGAACAGTGTCCTGCACAGCACAAGCACTCAATAAATGCCATCGATTGATTGATAGTATCCCCAGCCCCCTATGTTGTTGTCTAGAATGCTTTGGGTTGCCTTTGACAGTGAGTTTTGGTAAGGGACCAGTTCTAAAGGTCCTATACATTTTTTGCTAAGGATAGGCACACACAGCAAAATGAAAACATGTTTTAGGCTTAAGGAAAAAATAAAGACAAAGAGGATCAGCTTGGCCTAGTGGAAAGAGTATAGGCCGGGACGACAGAGGACATGCGTTCCATTCTCGGCTCTGCCATTTGCCTGCTGTCTGAGCTTGGGCAATTCCTTTAACATCTTTGTGCCTTTGTGTAAAACGGGGATTCGATAACTGTTCTCCCGCCTACCTAGATTCAAAGCCAGCCCCCATATAGGGCAGGGACTGTGTCCGACATGATTAGCTTTTAATGTACGCCATTGCTTGACATATTTTATGTGCTTAGCAAACATCATCGTCATCATCATCAATCGTATTTATTGAGCGCTTACTGTGTGCAGAGCACTGTACTAAGTGCTTGGGAAGTACAAGTTGGCAGCATATAGAGACAGTCCCTACCCAACAGTGGGCTCACAGTCTAAAAGTTAAACATCACAGTCTAAACATCATAGTTGTTCATTATAATTAGAGAATGCATAATTATAATATAACACTTAATTTTAAGCATAGAGAATGGATCCCCTTCCTTGTCAAATCTAGAAAGTAAACTTTTGTGGCATTAGAAATGAGGGAAAGCTTCTTCACTACTTATCCTTCAAGGCTCAGGCACAAGGTCCCAACTCTAGTAAGATGTGCACGTCAGTCTATTGATATTTAACAGACACCAGGCTTCCCAAATGGTCAAATCTGCTCATCCGTAACTGATTAAATTATGACTTCTGAAGAAGTGGAACAGCGCTTATTGCCCTGAGGACGAGGCCCATTCTGTTTTGAGGGAGGTGAGGCAGGCTGGCAGACAGAGTGGCAACAGGAAAGGGGTAGGAGGATGTCCCACACTTCTGACTAACCACCTCGTACACCAGATGGCTTCTCTACCATGGGCGGGTAACTGGCTTGCAGAGTTCTGCAGGAGGATGTTAGAAGAGAGGGCTCTGAGTAAGGACCTGAGGAAGTGAGGTGAAAGTTTCCAAGCCCAGCTCTCTGGGCCTCCTGGGCTACTAAAGCCATTTGGTTTACTTCCCAAGCGCTTAGTACAGTGCTCTGCACACAGTAAGCGTTCGATAAATACGATTGAATGAATAAATGGTTTGCATTTTGCGAGAAGATCCGAAAGACCGTCCCCAAATATGGAATATAAGAAGGGTGTCAACACAAAGCCAAGCTTTATGTGCCGACCCTGGCGGTATTTCCCTTGCACGGGCCTAGCCGGAGGTGGGATCTGTGACTGGTCTGTGTTACAAGTTCGTCCCTTAAGCAGACCTAAGAGGATAATTTCAAGCAGTACGTTAGCCGTGCTTTGGATTTCCTTTTAATCTTTCAGGGTACTCTTTGGGCTCCTCCCTAAAAAATGTGCCCAGGGAAATAACTGGGGTTATTGCTGATACGGGCTATGCTTTGAACTGGTCGTTCAAATGACCAGATTTTAGGGATTGGTAATGAAGGGTAGGAGTTTCCAGAAAGTAACCGTGGGCACGTTTCTTGCAGCCAACCATCGACGGAGCAGTGGCCCACTGCCATGGTGCCAATTCCCTATTGGGAGGCAAAGTTCACCTTTTTACTTTATCACACCAGGAACTGTTTCCATAACTTAATCACTGAATACACAGACTTGTGAGCCAAGCAGGGACTTTAAGCCAGAGGCAGAATGTTCCAGGCTCCCCTTTGCAGCTTCCTACTGTTGAGGAACCTCTGGGAGGAAGCACCGAAAACTGAACCGAAGAAGTTGGGGCTTGTCTCTGTCAAGAAAACGGTCTTTGCCAATGAGTAACTGCTTACAACTTAATGCAGCTTCCACTCCTCCGAGCATGGAGAAGTGATGAGAATGTGTGGTGTAGGCCTGACCATTTCCTGCCATCTCCTCTGTAGAAAGAAAATCTGCCCCTGAATGGTCAAGCTTCAGGGGCGTTTGTGTAAAAAAACAATTATGGGGACCTGTGGTGTCTTCCAAAGTGGAAAACCTAAACAAAAATAATAATGATAATTACGGTCCTTGTTAAGCACTTATTATGCGCCAGGCACTGTATTAAGCACTGGGGAAGATACAAGGTAATTGGGTTGGATATAGTCCCTGTCCTACATGGGGCTCATACTCGTAGCCCCCATTTTACAGATGAGGTAACTGAAGCCCAGAGAAGTTAAGTGACTTGCCCAATGTCACACAGCAGACAAGTGGTGGAGTCAGGATTGGAGCCCAGGTCCTGCTGACTCCCAGGGCTGTGCTCTATCCACTAAGCCATGCTGCTTCTCTAAAAACCTCCTTATTGGATCTCTGTTGCATGGCAGAGTTTAGTAATCAGAAAAAGTTTGTAATTAAGAAACACTCATTTGAATCATATGTAAAGAGGCATTGAAGATCCATTAACAGCTGATTCCAAGTCCAGATCGTATATTCTATCAATACTGCCAACAGATCTAAAACACAAACCCACAATACGATTTAAAATGAGGCTACTAGGATGTGGTAGTTATATAATTTATATTGTCTGAAGGGTTTGCCCATTTGATCCCCAGCCAAGGTTTGAAAAGAAAAGCAGCTTAAAAAAAAACAACAAAACCTTAACTTGGTCCATTTAATACTCAGTTTCAAAAATTTCTACTCCGCCTTTCACCCCAGTTTGAATGTCATCATTCTTGAAGTAAAAATTGAATAACTTGGTTTATAGGTTTTAGCCCTAAAAAGTTGAATTGCTGATTTGAAGAGTAAAGGTGTCCACTGATCAATTCCGCAACTCTTTCCAGAGTAACCTTTGCAACAGCTATACTGTCTTAAACTTAAGCTGACAACTTAATTGTTAATTACCCCAAACCAAGCATAGTTTTTGCCACATCACCTTCCTCTCATCTTCATCTATTTATTTATTTATTTTACTTGTACATATCTATTCTATTCATTTTATTTTGTTAGTATGTTTGGTTTTGTTCTCCGTCTCCCCCTTTTAGACTGTGAGCCCACTGTTGGGTAGGGACTGTCTCTAGATGTTGCCAACTTGGACTTCCCAAGTGCTTAGTCCAGTGCTCTGCACACAGTAAGCGCTCAATAAATACGATTGATTGATTGATTGATCTTCTCAAAGTGGTAGAAAAATGGGATTTCTGTGGGTGTAAAGCATCCAAACATTGACCCAGTTGAAGTTATTGGAAGTTCAGCCCGTGACTGTTTCCTCAGTCTAACATTAGCGTCTTTAAATTTCATAACTCTGTTGTGCTATACTCCTCCAAGCACGTAGTACAGTGCTGTGCACACAGTAAGCACCCAATAAATAGGACTGATTTAAATTTTGGATTTTACCGCTCTGTTCTGTCGTCCTCTCCCAAGCTTAGCACAGTGCTCTGCACACAGTAAATGTTCAATAAATACCACTGATTGATGAGGGCTCCCTGCATTCCCCTGGCCTTGTGGCACTGTGGGTCCTTGTCAGGTGTTCCCATTAAGCCAGTGACTCCTCCGACCCGATCAAGGATGGAGAACAGTGAGCGCTGCCCCAGTCTGTGTCCGCAGCAAGTTGGCCCCAGCCCCATCTTTCATCATCAATCGTATTTACTGAGCGCTTACTGTGTGCAGAGCACTGTACTAAGCGTTTGGGAAGTACAAATTGGCAACATATAGAGACAGTCCCTACCCAACAGTGGGCTCACAGTCTAAAAGGGGGAGACAGAGAACAAAACCAAACATACTAACAGAATAAAATAAATAGAATAGATAATGTACAAGTAAAATAAATAGAGTAATAAATATGTACAAACATATATACAGGTGCTGTGGGGAAGGGAAGGAGGCAAGATGGGGGGGATGGAGAGGGGGACGAGGGGGAGAGGAAGGAAGGGGCTCAGTCTGGGAAGGCCTCCTGGAGTAGGTGAGCTCTCAGTAGGGCCTTACTTACTTACTCAGTTCCTATAAGAGAAATCAGTTGATTTTGAACAGAGCCATTATGAGAGCCGGTCCTGCTCACTTGGCTAAAGCCTCCCAGATTTGCTTTGGCCCTTCATTAACAAAAATGCTAGCACACTTGGCTCCTGAGGCGAAGGCCTGTGACCGGGCCCAGGGTTCTAGTTCGTCGGCTTTTCTAAACTAGAGTATGTTTCAGGGAGCTGCTGCTAATCAGCCTCTCAGGGGGCCTTGCTGTTCAGTTCATCCTGACTCCTCCAAGAAATTACTCAGAATGGCCAAGGGCGGTTCAGGAATATGATTTTCGAGAGGCCTGTGGTAGAAGCACTTCAAGGACAGCAGCGCACCTGATATTTCTGACCAGAGCTGGAGAAACGCGTGTATAATACCACTCAGCACACAATGAGGTAGCACAGAGGCCGTTGTGCGGTGTGAAAGGGGGAACAGATGCAAATGAAATTTGAGATGTTTTGATCTGAAAATTTGCCGTTAAATTCCAACTCGTAAATCCCAACTAGTGTATGTTTGAAAGCTGGGTCGGGGGAAAGCAGAGAGATTTAAAGGTGGGAAAACCATGATTTGAGCTGTCACGATGTTTTTATTTTGTTTTGATCTGAAAGTTTGCCGTTAAATCCCAACTCTTAAATCCCAACTAGTGTACGTTTGAAAGCTGGGTCGGGGGAAAGCCGAGAGATTTAAAGGTGGGAAAACCTTGATTTGAGCTGTCACGACGTTTTTATTTTGAAAACAGAGACGTGGACTTTAAGGGCAGAAAACGGGTGTGCTGGTTCTGTTGTATTGAACTCTCCCAAGTGCGTAGTACAGTGCTCTGCACATAGTAAGCACCCAATAAATATCATTGATTGATACGATTCAACAATGATGCCAGTAGATGGTAAGCGCTTCGTACAGTGCTCTGCACATAGTAAGCGCTCAATAAATACGATTGATGATGATAAGAAAATTGATTATTGATGACGAAAAGATTTCGACTCGCTAGATGGAGAAAGGTGCTAACCCCTTAATTTCACAGACCTGTCACGACTGCCCTATCCTGAAGCGGCAAGGCCTAGTGAATAGAGCATGGGTCTAGGAGACGGAAGGACCTGGGTTCTAATCCAGGCCCTGCCACTTGTCTGCCGTACCACCTTGCCGTATGAGCCTCAGGTACCTCAACTGTAAAATGGGGATTAAGACCGTGAGCCCCATGTGGGACAGGGCCTGAGCCCAACCTGATTTTCTTGTATTCACCCCAGAGCTTAGAACAGTGCCTGGCACATAGTAAGTGCGTAACCAGTACACAATTATTGTTACTACCATTATCATTACCCCCTTTTAAACTTGTGCAGTGCAAATTCTGAGGCTACTGAAATCCAATTAGTAACACCAAGGGCTTTATTCTTAACTTGAATTTGCTCTTTTCCTTCTTTCATCATCAATCGTATTTATTGAGCGCTTACTGTGTGCAGAGCACTGTACTAAGCGCTTGGGAAGTACAAGTTGGCAACATATAGAGACGGTCCCTACCCAACCGTGTCTTTGTTGACTGCTTACTATGTGAAGAGCACTGTATTAAACGCTTGGGAGAGTACACTACAACAGAAATTAGCAGGCGTGTTCCCTGCCTGTAATGAATTGACGGTCAAGAGGAGACAAACACTGAGATTACACTGTTGCGGGAATATCCCAAGTCACCCCCAAACCAGTTCGCCCCGTCCAAACTAAGTAGTCAACTATTTTAACCCCAGCTGGTCTTTACATAGGGAATGAAGGGAAAACTCATAAGCTGCCGTCTGCAAGCCGAAGAACATTTCCTGCGCTTTCTTCGAGGGCTACCTAATGCGACATTATTGCATTTTCCACACAACCAAGATACACGCAGAGGTTGTACTTTCACGTTAGAGATGATAGTGGAGTGAGTGTGTTTTTATTTTCTGTAATCTCTGGGAGTGTACGGGTCGTAAATATTAACGGCCTGTGCAGAAAGATTGGGTGATAGATTCTTCTTTACTTGAGCTGTTATACCTTGGAAGGGAGTTCAGTTTCACTGGAGGGTAATCTATCACTGCGGAATCAAGCAAGGAGGCTGAGAGCAGTTGTGAGTCACCGTGAATAGTGCCCTCATATTGGTTGGGCCCCAGGGAAACGGATGGTTAAATACTGTGAGAATCTTTATCAGCACAGGAAATGACAACTCATTAAAATACTAACCGTTAAAGCCTGTTTAGCTCACAGACTATGGGGCGGGGAGGAAAGTTTAACTGTTTGGAGGCTTTCGAAAAATTTTTTAAATGGGTCCAGCCCAACAGTCATGGAGAATTTACAAATCAGTACCCTCTCTCATTCAGTATTTTTAGATCCTGCAGCTGGGCGAAGGCATCATCATCATCAATTGTATTTATTGAGCGCTTACTATGTGCAGAGCACTGTACTAAGCGCTTGGGAACTTGGCAAATTGGCAACATATAGAGACAGTCCCTACCCAGCAGTGGGCTCACAGTCTAAAAGGGGGAGACAGAGAACAAAACCAAACATACTAACAAAATAAAATAAATAGAATAGATATGTGCAAGTAAATAGAGTAATAAATATGTACAATATCAGAGTCAGAGGTCATGGGTTCGAATCCCGGCTCCACCACATGTCTGCTGTGTGACCTTGGGCAAGTCACTTAACTTCTCTGAGCCTGTTACCTCATCTGTAAAATGGAGATTCTGTGAGCCCCACGTGGGACAACTTGATCGCCTTGTATCCCCACCCCCCAGCGCTTAGAACAGCGCACTGCACATAGTAAGCGCTTAATAAACACCATCATTATTATTATTATTATGTGGGGGAGGCGTGATTCGAACCCACGACCTGTGACTCCCAAGCCCGGGCTCTTTCCACTGGGCCAAGCTGCTTCTCAAATCCCATCATCATCATCATCAAGGCATAACTGGGCTGTAGTGCCCAGGAGTGCCATTCTAGTAGAAAGGTCATCCAGATTTCCAGTAAAGAACCGTGATTTGCAAGGTTTACCCCCGACCCCTCGAAAGAGCGAAAAGCACGCGATAACTAGAATAATAGAGAATATTATAATAGAGATAATAGAGAAGCAGCGTGGCTCAGTGGAAAGAGCCCGGGCTTTGGGGTCAGAGGTCATGGGTTCAAATCCCGGCTCTGCCAATTGTCAGCTGGGTGACTTTGGGCAAGTCACTTCACTTCTCTGGGCCTCAGTTACCTCATCTGTAAAATGGGGATTATGACTGTGAGCCCCCTGTGGGACAACCTGATCACCTTGTAACCTCCCCAGCGCTTAGAACAGTGCTTTGCACGTAGTAAGCGCTTAATAAATTCTATTTAAAAAAAAAATAACTAGAACGAAGAAATGACTCAATTGTGATATAAGAAGCCTGCCAGCCCGTGAGGCTCCCTTGGCCCTAGATCCTGTCACTTCAGTTTTGAGAGGCCGTGGAAGAGACAGGTAGCTGGTGCAGGATTCCCTTGCTCAGATAGCCCATCTTCAGACTGACGACGTCGGGGGTCCGCTTTGGTTTTCTGGTGAGTTCGAGAGCTCCAATGGAGAGGAGTTTACCCACTGGGAAACTTCATCCGCCTTGATCATTTTGGGGGCCGGAGTCAAATTCTGTAATTGTGAGATTACACAATTTGTAAGGGCCTCCCTTCAAGGCCCTGCTGAGAGCTCACCTCCTCCAGGAGGCCTTCCCAGACTGAGCCCCTTCTTTCCTCTCCCCCTCGTCCCCCTCTCCATCCCCCCGTCTTACCTGCTTCCCTTCCCCACAGCACCTGTATATATGTATATATGGTTGTACATATTTATTACTCTATTTATTTATTTATTTATTTATTTTACTTGTACATTTCTATCCTACTTATTTTATTTTGTTGGTATGTTTGGTTCTGTTCTCTGTCTCCCCCTTTAAGACTGTGAGCCCACTGTTGGGTAGGGACTGTCTCTATGTGATGCCAATTTGTACTTCCCAAGCGCTTAGTACAGTGCTCTGCACATAGTAAGCGCTCAATAAATACGATTGATTGATTGATTGATTGATTGATTGAGATGAGTAGGACAGCTATCCCGAGGGCAGCCCAGAAAAGGCGGAACTGAGAAAGAACAGGAGGGTAAACCTCGGTAGTTGGGCGGTGTACAATTCCCATTTGCCACCTTTTTAAACCTCCACCTTCTTCCCTGCTCCTCCGTCTCAGCTTCTCCCCGTTCCTTGTCATTCCAGGGAAAGTGGAGAATTGGAGAGGGGTGCGATGGGGGGAAGAGAGAAGGGGGAACCCTAGTTGTCTGGGAAGGCTACAGCTCATGTCATTCTTCCCACGAGGAATTGGACCATCGATCAAGCAATCAGTGGTATTTATTGAGCACTTACTTTGGCTCAGTGGAAAGAGCACAGGCTTTCGAGTCAGAGGTCATGGGTTCAAATCCTGCCTCCACCACTTGTCAGCTGTGTGACTTTGGGCAAGTCACTTCACTTCTCTGGGCCTCAGTTACCTCATCTGTCAATAAATACGATCGAATGAATAAAATGGGGATTAAGACTGTGAGCCCCCTGTGGGCCAGCCTGCTCACCTTGTAACCTCCCCAGCACTTAGAACAGTGCTTTGCACATAGTAAGCACTTAATAAATGCCATCATTATTATTGTTATTATTATTATTACAGAGCACTGGACTAAGTATTTGAGGCACCTTGCCTTCTGTGCACCAGGGAAATCGGCCAGGGTGCAAGCCTAGGCTGTTGACCCGTCGCTGAGTGAAGCGTACTCCGCCAGCTCAGGGCAGCCAGATTGTTCAAAAAGAGCAAAAATGTTTCAAATAGTAGTATTTAAATAGCAACAATAATGGTGGTATTTGTTAAGTGCTTAGTATATGCCAGGCACTGTACTAAGCACTGGGGTAGATACAAGGTAATTGGGTTGGATAGAGTCCCTGTCCCATACAGGACTCACAGTCTCAATCCCCATTTCACATTTGAGGCCAGGAGAAGTGAGGTGACTTGCCCAAGGTCACACAGCAGTCAGATGTCAATTGGCAGAATCAGTCAATCTGTTGTATTTATTAAGCACTTACTGTGTGCAGTCAGTCATGTTGATGTATTGAGCTCTTACTGTGTGTAGGGACCGTCTCTATATGTTGCTAACTTGGACTTCCCAAGCACTTAGTACGGTGCTCTGCACACAGTAAGCGCTCAATAAATACGATTGAATGAATGAATGTAGAGCACTGTAGTAAGTGTTTGGGAGAGTACCACATAACAGAGGGTTGGGAGTCACAATCCTTGCACACAAGTGCTCAGAAAATACGAGTGACTGACTCCCATCCCTACAGCACTTATGTATGTCTATCTGTAATTTATTTAGGTCCTTCTCCCCCACTCTAGACTATAAGCTTGTTGTAGGCACAGTCTGTCTGTTTATTGTTGTATTGTACTCTCCCAAGCGCTCAGTACAGTGCTCTGCCCACAGCAAGCGCTCAATAAATATAGTTGAATGAAGGATTGAAAGTGTCACTTGGGAGAATACAACAGAGTTGGTAGGCACATTCCTGTACCCCTATACTATACTCCTAACCGCCCTCCCCTCTGTGTCACCTATGCACTTTTGAGCTGTACTCCTCAAAATACTTGATATTCACTCTACCCTCAGTCCTGTAGCACTTATAGCATTACACTCTGCCACTTCCCCTACCTGTAATTTATTTTATTGTCTGTCTCCCCCTCTAAACTGTAAACTCCTTAATAATTATAGTGTTTGTTAAGTGCGGACCATGTGCCAGGCACCGTACTAAATGCTGGAATGGATTCAAGAAAATTGGGTTGGACATAATCCCTGTCCCATGTGGGACTCACAGTTTTCATCCGCAGTAACTGAGGCACAGAGAAGTTACGTGACTTGCCCGAGGTCACACAGCCGACAAGTAGCCGAACCCAGATTAGAACCCAGATCCTCCCGACTGCCCGGCCCGTCTCTGTCCCCTAGGCCATGCTGCTTCTCATGTGGGCAGGAATCTTATCTAACAGCTCTGTTGCACTGGATTTTCCCAAGTGCTCGGCACACGGTGCATGTTCGGTAAATACCGTTGCTCGATATAAAATGATTATGTACAAGAGTGCAGTGAGAGATAGTTGGAGCAGAAGTGATGGGATGATAATGGGGAAGATGTGATCTCCTGGGGTAGGTGGGATTTCAGAAGGATGAGCCCAAAGTGGGACAGGGATTATGTCCAACCTGATTGTATTGAAGCAGCGTGGCTCAGTGGGAAGCAGCGTGGCTCAGTGGAAAGAGCCCGGGCTTTGGAGTCAGAGGTCATGGGTTCAAATCCCGGCTCCGCCAACTGTCAGCTGTGTGACTTTGGGCAAGTCACTTAACTTCTCTGGGCCCCAGTTCCCTCATCTGTAAAATGGGGATTGACTATGAGCCCCCCGTGGGACAACCTGATCACCTTGTAACCCCCCAATGCTTAGAACAGTGCTTTGCACATAGTAAGCGCTTAATAAATGCTATTATTATTATTATTATTATTATTATTATATCTGCCCCAGTGCCTAGTTAATGATAGATACTTAGTATGTACTGAACAGATACCACAATGATCATTATTAGATTGGGGAGAGCTGTTTTGTGGCAGATTTGAAGGGAAAAGGAGTTCTAGCAAGAGAAACGATTAGATCCAGTGATCAGGCACAAGGGAGTTGAGTTTGAGGCGCCATGAGAAGGTGAACTTGGGAGAAGCGAGAAGCAGCATGGGCCTAGGAATCAGAAGGACCTGGGTTCTAATCCAGCTGTGCCACTTGCCTGCTGAGTTTCTTTGGGCAAGTCACTTCACTTCTCTGCACACAGTAAGCGCTCAATAAATACGATTGATTGATTGATTGATTGTGCCTCAGTTACTTCAACTGTAAAATGGGGATGGAAACCATGATCCCCATGTGGGACGTGGACTGTGTCCAACCTGAGTCCACCCCAACGCTCAGAACAGTGCCAGGCACATAGTAAGCGCTTAACAAAAGTCCGAGTTGAGATATAGTGGAGAAGGGAGTGAGTGGGGGCTGAGAGAGTGAGCTGATGAAGTACCTTAAAGCCAGTGATCAGAAGTTTCTGTTAGATGAAGAGATAAATAAAGGTTTTTTTTTAGGAGTGGAGAGATGTGTGCAGGTCTATGTTTTATCATTTTTATTTGTATGGCTAGTTAGTTCAAGGGAGATTGGAGCAGGATGTTGAAGGTGGAAGAGTTACATATCCTGGATTTGGGGTATTTTCCAGGAATCTATTGTGTGCCCAATGTTGCTTTGTCAGGTAAGGCATGCTGTTGGCAAGCTGTAAGGACTTAGTACATTCTGTCTGTTTAAACTATGTCTATCATGTTTTTTCCTCCACCTTATGTAAAAACTTAACTTTTTTTTAAAGTGGGAAAGCTAACCTGTGTTGCTTTAAAAAAAAAAAAGCAGGGGGTGGGGAGAGTTTTTTTTTTCCCCCCAGACTTAGAGTTGTCCTATTCAAATTCAATTTGTGGAACAAATAGTAATTTAAATTAAGTGGGACATTTTAGGCTTGTTTTACATAGGAATGCCAAATTGTAACAGTGCCCATTGACTTTACCTATCTTTTGCTTTCGGTACCAGTGGAAAAGATGCATTTTTGAAACTGTTCACTAAATTTGGGCTCTGACTTAATCTTGTATCCCTTTAAATCAGTCTTTGAAAGGAGCCTACAGCAAGCTTACTAAAGTGAGAAGGCAAACATTTTGAGTAAAGTACCCTTTTCTGTAATCTAGATCTTACCTCTGACCTGAGCTTCCCCGAGACCCTCATGGTTTTATGTCTTCAGGCTTTTGGAGATCTTTCCCAGTTTTCTCTTGAGTTCACCAAAGTGACAGGAATTTGAAAATATCAAAACAAATAAAAATAAATGGCAATGAAAGGTAAAAGCTTTTGCCGTAAGTTTTTCATGAAATCAGTTAAGTTTTAGCCTTGCTCACGCTTTGCTACATTGCCAGCATAAATCTCCCTGTGTGGTGCCAATGCCCGTTGTCTGCCCTACCCAGTGGCTTGGTGTGCTCGTGTGAAGTCCCAAATTTAGGAAAGCCTCGGAGCCTTTGTGAAAAGGAAAAAAAAAATCAAAGGACCGTTTTAATAGTGGGTGTTGACGTTTTTAGTATTAGCTGTTTCATTGTTGCCCCTGTGTTTTTATTTTTTTATTCCTTTCCACTCCAGAGAGCTAAGAAGGAGACGAACATGATGTTTCTTTCTTAGAACTCTTCCCCAAATTTTATGAGGGCACTCTGTGGTTACAAAGCCCAGCTGGATGGCACAGTCCAAATTAGTCCTTGAAAAACTGAAAAAAAAAACCCAGCAGGAAGGCTGATAGAGCCCTCGTTTGAGTAGCATCCTCTGTTTGGGAAAGAGAATTCGAGTAGGGTAGTGGCAACCCCAGGATTTTTTCGGGGTGATTTCTTTTGCTTTTAAAGATCAATTGGAGATTTGTGATTTACACAGTTCTGAAAGGGCTCCTTTCAAAACAGACCCCAGGAGGGATAGCAGTCTGAATTTTAGGAAGACTTGTCACAAGGGCTAATAAGCTCCAAAGCTATACACAAACAAAATATGAAGCGTTATGGAAAAACAAGAGCGGCCACCGCACCCATTCTCCGGCAGCCTCTGCTAGTTGAGAGACTTCTTCAGGAAGACTTTCAGCCCTCTGTGACACTGCAGAAGAATTGCAAATGCTGAGTAATAATAAGCAAGTATGGGCTGGCTCAAATGCATCTTTATTCTGTTTGAATACTCCGGAAAAAAATAGCTCAGGGTGCGTTTGTCTTTGTGTGTTCTTTCATGACACAGAGCTATAATCCCCGATGCAAATGATTGATTGGCACCGAAAGGCAGATGGAGAATTTCACCCACTCACCTTGGGTGGAAGTCGGAATCCTTTCACAACCAACTCAATGAGCCAGGTGCTCAGAACTCCCTTAGGAGAAGTATTCAGGGCTGTTTTCTAAAATAACCACAAAGATTTACCGAGCCGTGACACACAAGTCACCTCAGCCGAAGTGCCCTAACTCGGCTCAGAACCCGAGTTCCCGCATCTGTTTCTAAGACACTGTTTGCTGTTAGATAGAGACTACGGAGGGGCAAGTTGGGGACTAGTATATTCTTTGCCTAAGTGATTGTTAGGAGTGGCAGCTGTAATTTCAGACATTTTCCCTCCCATTACTGAAACAACTGTAGAAATAATTAAAAGGCGACTTAAATGCAGAGAACTGTGTTAAAGATGAGCTCTCTGTAGCCTGAGAAATTTGTGCAAAGGGAATTGTGAGAAACAAGAATCACTACCTTGTTTTTTTTTTTTAGATTTCTAGGCAGTTTTTTTACCAAATGGGCCGTAGTGAAGTAATAACAATTGGTACTCAAAAGTCAATAGCTAAAGGAGGGATTAAGTATATATTCTCCTACTTACGTGGGATGATTAATAGTCTGAAAATTTTTCCTTTGTAGTTTTGACCATTACATTGTTCTGAGAGGTCTACCTTATTTTGTTATTTTTCCTGAGAAAGCAAAACCTCACAAAGAACTAGCACGCAACGCATCTTCCCAGGAAAAACAGTCGGCCCTGATTGAAAGTTACTTTTTGAGTAAATTTGTAGTGGGCTGGAAATGTGAGGTGCCTGCCACCTATTATAGATCTTCCCAAGATAAAACTTTAGATCCGTAAAGTGGGTCTCTAAGATACTTAATCGCCCCCTAAGAAGGCCGAACAACTCTGAAAAATGTAGTCATTCCCGGCCTTCGGGTTTCTATTTCTGGTTCATTCTTTAAACCGGCTCCTTCCTTCGGGTTTCCCCCAACGGTTTGAAATGGTGACTCTTCTGCGTCTCCGACCAGAGAGGTCAGGCGGTAGGTTCTTCCTGCCTCCCCCAAACCACCCCCCCAAAAAAAAGCAACCCAATGAATCAGCTTCTCCAGGCTTTTACAGGACTTGGTTTTTCTCTGATGAGCTCCTAATGTATGTGTTCTGTCGGGATGACTTACGAACAGTTATGTATTTTATTCCTATCATGTAAATTGATGAGCTGTACCCCGTCCTGGGAGCATTCTTATTTAAAGAAGTCCTGTTTCTATTACTTGATCTACCCAAGAGGAAAATGCGTACAATGAATGAATTTAAGGACTCTCTGGACAGGAGGTAACCGGAGTCGGAGCAACTATCAATAGCTCTCTAAAAAACAAATTATCTGTTACATAAAAATGCCCCCTGTTCCATTTTCTAATAGGATATTTTGCAAAACCGTTTTCCAAATTGGACATGGCTTCGCCTGCTAGGGGTTATTTGACTGAATACCCTAGAGAATCGGTGAGAACGAAATAAAGGTTCAGCAAGGAAACGTACTGGCTTTGTTGCTTTCTTGGTAAATATGGTAGCAAAGAATGTCTCTTTCCCTCTGACCCCGAAAGCAGCGATTTTCTCATCTCTGGGCATCTTAGGTAACTATTCGTTCAGTCGTATTTATTGAGCACATATTGTGCGCAGAGCACTGTACCAAGCTCTTGGGAGAGTACAACACAGCAATAAACAGACACATTCCCTGCCCACAAGGAGCCCAACTATCTGCAAAAGAAGGGGTGAGTGCCTGGATGGCAGGGCACGGGGCACTATGTGGAAATGGATCCTAGAAAGACCGTCTGCCGGCGTTGGAAGGGAGCGGCTTGCCGTGGAGCGTAATGTGTCTGACGGAGACTAGCAGTGGGAGCAAAAGCTCTGGGGAACCGAAGGACTTCTAAATGGCCCCAAGTTACCATTTTGAAAAGTCCCCAACTGCCGGCAAAATGGGAACTGGGTACCAATGCCACCGAACCGGTTTTGCAGCAGGGCGGCCACCCATTCCGGGGGAGAGGGAGCTCAGAGTACAGAAACTTATCAGCGATCGCTGTCCCAATCATCTCAGAACAAGGTGTTTAGTAATGTACGGGAGTTTCTGTGCCAATCACCCCCCATAAACCCCCGAAGTGATTCAGAACAGGGTTCATAGTTCCTTCTTTGTTCCTTGGTTAATCACTGACTTCTGACTAGTGGGAGGTGCTCTCCAAATTTGCTAATGCATTCTTTTTGGATAAGGATGACGCACAGATTGTCCTAATAAGGACTTACTTGGAGAAAGGGCCGCCCCCTCGGAGAAGATGGGGCAAGGAAGAGGGAGGGCGGGCAGTTTCTTTTTTCACCGGGGATGACACAAGCATAAGTCATTTCCTTATTAATCGGTTCAAACCAGTTCTTACAGGAACTGTTGGTGATAAATGTGGGACTTCTCAGAAGTCATTCATTTTATTCCTTGCACCACACCAGTGCACAGCAGCAAACGCGAGCTCGCCTCACTCCGAGGAGGACGGCCAAGCAAAAGCTCCTCGTTTCTCCCGGGCAGTTTGCTGGAAAGAACATATTTTTCCCCCCTCTCTCTGTTGAAAGGAATGATTTTTCTTTTCTAGGGGAAGAACTCGTGGCACCGTGTGCCTGAGCCTCTGTTCTCGACTTTAGTTTTGTTTTTTTTTCTTCCTTTTTTGATTCTGGCCGGTAAGTAAAAGAGAGGTAGGTTGTTTGGGGTGTTTTTTTAACAGTGATTTCCCTGTTTGTTTTCCTCCTCTTCCCTTGCTGCCTGCAGGGCGGTCCCCAGGATAGGTCCCTCTCTGCAGAAACCGTTCCAGGAATACTTGGAGGCTCAGCGACTGAAACTTCACCACAAGTCCGAAAAGGGTGGGCCACAGGTAAGACCAACCGGCTCTTCTCCCCACTCATTTCTCTCTCTTCTCTTTCTCTGTCTCTCATAAAATAGAGGGCTACAGTTGGGGCTCTATAGCCTCAGCATTTGCTTCCTCAGATGGGAAAAAACTTCGTGTGTTTGACACAATTTCCCAAAAGTTCTTTCATTAAAGGTGGATTTTTTTTCGCCTGTTGCTGGGTTTGGGTTTCCTGTAGTTCCCCTAGTTTTGCCAGGGCAAGCCCAAGAAGTTGCTTGTACCGTCAGCGTACCCTGGTAAACAGCGAAGCTAAAGTTCTCAGGAAGTGGCTCCGTCTGCAGCGTGTGATATTTTTAAGCTTTGACTGGCATATTACCAAGAAATAAAATGAAGATTTTAGTTTCATCTTGGGCGCAGATTTTTATTTTTTAAATAATCCTTCCAATCCCATCCATAATTATTCAAGTCTCTCTATTTTGGCCCTTTCCTTCGATGGGTGGAAAAGCCTTAAACATTTTATTAGAGGGTGACTCTTAGCATAACTTGAATTGCAAAACCTTGTGCAAAGCCCAAGCCCTTTGTTTCTGTAAACATTGATTCTGTTACAGAAAAAAAAATCCTTGAAAAGGGAAAGACTGAGCAATTTGAGGAAGCCTGTTATTCCCCTTGAAGCATTTTTCTTAGCAGTTCTTTGCTGCCCTCGCTTGACCAAGGGAGACACATTCTTTAAAGCACGCTCTGAAGCCGGACTTGGGGAGTGCCGGAATGAAAGCCTAACTTGTCCGTCGTCTCCGCTCTACAGCTCAATTAAATATACTTTCTGCAGTGTCAAGAAACTGAGTAAATGCATGACCGTACACTCCTCCCTTGGCTATGGCAAAGAATGAGCTCACTTGTGGTTCATTCCAAATTATATGAATCAACCACCAGATAATCCCAGCAAGGATAAAGCATTTGAGCAAGGAGCGTTCTTCCCGGAAACCAGGGCACTGTCCTAAACCAGCTTGACCTTCTAAAGACCCAGACTTAAAGATGATTCAAAGGGGGTTTTCACTTTTAGTGATCCCTAAGGGGTGGGGTCGCTCATCTGATAAGCAGTGCAATCCTTACCTTACCCATTGGACTAACGTTCCTTGTTTTTGCTTTTGCTCTGGGTCCGTTTCTTTAGGGAGAAAACTGGCTGTCCTGGATATTTGAGAAGCTGGTCATCGTCATGGTGTGCTATTTTATTTTGTCCATCATCAATTCCATGGCACAGAGTTATGCCAAACGAATCCAGCAGCAGATGTACTCAGAGGAGAAAACTAAGTGAGGCAGAGGGACACCATTAAAATCATGCATTTGCAGAAGCCAGATTTGACCAATTTTACCCCAAATTAAAACTAAACAGGAAAGAGTTTTTTTTTTTTTTGAAGCATCCATTTTTCCTAATTGAAACAATTTAGCGGGTGGGGGGAACGAAAAATTTTCTTTTGGCAATACTTAGTGCATAATTTTCACGGGCCGATCCGTCTGTGTGCTAAGGTAACGTATCCACCCTTTTCTCCGTAATTCATTCGAAGTTTCACTGCATTAAGGTGGCTTACGGCATCTTTGGAAGTTCAGGTTTAAAGATGAGTTTGTTTTTTTCATTTTCTTCCAATTTAAACGTGCAGAACAATTTGAGACTTCCAGCTACAGATAAACATTGTTCTTAAGGATAGCAAGTTAAGTTAACTCGGGAGAGTGGTCATTTTCTTTTTCTCAAGTCATCACAATGTATATGAATTATAATAGACTGGTCCCCAGTCGTGCATGACTTTCGTGGTGATTCATGATACTCCATCGTGCCTAGCCCCGTACCTGCCCATCTCTGTTCCCCTTCCCCACCCTTAAAAATGCCATTTTACGATTCATCACACACTTGGAGGAATTGGACTTTTATATTTTGAGACAGTGTAAGCAATTCTGATTGGTGTCTCCATACTGGGCTGATACCATTTTTTATTCTGTATATTTAGAATGAAGTCGAGAGGGAAAAAAAACAACCAACTTTATAAAATCATCTTTGATCATTCCAGAATTGTGTCAACATTTTCTTAAGCGGTTTTGTGTGCTCGTTTACATTTTCAGTTCCTTTTAGCTTCGTACTAACCGAATGGCAGACTTGATAAACACGCACAGACTGCAGCCCAAAGCTGTAGAGCTTTTTTGTCTAATCTTTCAGCTGAAGACATGAGAGAGTGAATTCTTAGCCTCCTTGGTTATGCCTGAAATCTGCCAGTCGACTTAGGCCGGGTTTCGACTCTTTGCAGGGGAGGTGGGTGGGGAGGGGTTCTAAGTTTAGAGTTTAGCTTAGGAAGAGGTATTTGTTGCAAATTTGCCACTACCAAATCATCAAATGAACTTAGAGGTTAATTCAAGAATGATCACTCATCAGACTAGTCAGCGTTAGGAGAGAACTTGTGTCTTCAACCAACCACCGTTTTATTTTCGTGTTTTAATTTTAACCGTGTTGTGTGGGCTCGGACAGAGAGGAAGTTGGTGTTCACATATGATCCAGTTGTCTTTTCCTCTTTTGTACATGTTTCTAGCTTTGCTGCTGCTACAACTCCAGGATCCTCCCTGGCAGACGGACACCTGGCATTTTGGTTATAGCTTTGAGAAAAGTGTAAAAAAAAAAACAAAACAACTTAGGTATTTTTTTTATTCTCTAGGAAAATTATGACCTGACGATTGACTTGCTTTTAGGATAGAGTCTGGGTTTATTGGTAACATTCCAACAGATCCAACAGTTCTTGTGCATTTCACCCAAAGCGCAGTCTCTGTTCCATCACATCCAACCGACTGTTCACTTGTAACTTACCGTCGAAACATCTCCACGGCTGGACCATCCTATCGGATAGCTTATCAGACTGATGTTGACTGTTAGATCTCCTGGCAACAGCAGTCGATGGGCTGTCTGACATTTTGGTATCTTTCATCCGATCATCCATATCAGATTTGGTTCCCATTTGAGCGTCGTCACCCAACCTCCTGTTTTACTCTGTGTGAATCACTGTCTTTGAGGGCATTTTGTCCGGGCAACGTAAAAGGGAGACGGAATGGTGCACAAGGCTTAGAAAGTTGTTTTCTCAAGCCCCACCTAAGCTAATGAGTTGGGGAATTGCTGTGGGGGAGAGAAGTATCCTTTTGAAATGTATTTAAAAGTTTGCTGCGTACCTTCAGGAAAGGCTGTTGCTTTCTTAACATTAATGTTGTGAATTTCCAGTTTTATTTCCCTTATCTTAAAATTAGTCCCCAGAAACACTTAGCGCTTAGTGATGTTTTTTTCTTCTTTTAACCGTTTTTTAAGGTGCTTGCTATTGCCCAAACGACCCAGGTTGGAATCAGTTTATTCTCAAATGTGTGTTGTATGCTGGGGCGAGGTTGGTGGGCGGGGGGAGTTTGTTGTTTTCGTTATCTAACACATATGGCTAATTTTATTTCGTTTCATCCCCCTCTGCATTTGATTTTCCAGGCTGGGGAGGGAAGTGGTGAATCATGCCGTTGCATCAGGCAGAGGGGTTTCTTCGGTTGGTTTGGGGTTGAGGTTTTCTCAACGGGAGAGCTTTCCATTCTCGAGCTCCCTCCCATTCCCTCCAACCCCCAGTGTTAGAATGTCCTGAAATCTGAACAGATCTGAGAAAGGAATTGACGATGTTCCGTTTCCCCCTCCACCCTGACCTCGATTCTCTCCTTCTAAACTTCTGCGAATGCGTCCTCATTGAAAAAGGAAATCAAAGTTACTCTCCTCCCTCCTGGCGTGTTCGGAGCTCTCACATCCTCCACCCCACCACCGGAGCTGGGTTGTGCCCCCAGAAGCTTCCTTTCCAACCTCACTGCCCTCCAAAGCGGGCACCCTAGAAGGGGTCTTGCTTCCACCGCGTAGCCAGCTGAGCGAGGAACGGTAACTTAGCAGATGGCTGACTCGGTCTTTCTTCCAATTAAAAAAAAAACAAAGAAATCCCTCAGAACTGTGGGAATTTGGTCTTTGGCTCATTTCCTCAAAATCTCCATTTGCCTCCTGTCCAGAACAAGTCACTGTTCCTACCCCAGCCTCCGATTTGTTGCATCACGTTCCAGCAGGTGACTAATCATCATCAATCGTGTTTATTGAGCGCTTACTGTGTGCAGAGCACTGTACTAAGCGCTTGGGAAGTACAAATTGGCAACATCTAGAGACAGTCCCTACCCAACAGTGGGCTCACAGTCTAAAAGGGGGAGACAGAGAACAAAACCAAACATACTAACAAACTAAAATAAATAGAATAGATATGTACAAGTAAAATAAATAAATAGAGTAATAAATATGTACAAACATATATACATATATACAGGTATAACTGACTAATAAAAGCTGACTAATATAACTGACTAATAAAAGTTCTCCAGAGCCCTTTCCCCGCAGCTGGGTACAGAGCCCTCTCCCTTCAAGCTTTCAGTCTACCTTGTGGAAATAAGCATTACACTCCCATCTTTCCCGTCTTCCCACCCTGAGTTTCAGCCTCATCAGGTTGTCAGCAGTTCATTTCCAAATCTGTTGCTTTCTGGGTTTGTTGGTTTTTTTAGAGTAGTGACCAGTGTTCCATTCATAAATCGAATTTAAAGGTCCCTGCCTATGGTTCCGGTTTGCAAGTCCAGTGAGTTTGGACGGGGACTGTCCCAGGTAACATTGGCCCAAATATATTGAAAGTTCTGATTTCCCTGAGAGCCACTCTAGAAAAAGGATCAAGAGAAGCAGCATGGAGTGCTGGAAAGAGCACTGTCCAAGGAGTCAGAGGGCTCAGGTTCTAATCCTGGCTCTGCCACTTGCCTGCTATGTGACCTCGGGCAGATTCCTTAAGTTTTGGGTGCCTCAGTTCCCTCAATTGTAAAATGACGATTTAATGCTTGCTCTCCCTCCTACTGAGCCAGTGAGCCCCATATGGGCCAGGGTCTGTGTGTCACCCAATTGACTTGTTTCTTCCGCAGCACATACAACAGTGTTTGTTACATAAGCATCTAACACATACCTTAAAAACAAACAGACATCAAAAAAAAATCCTGTCCAATCATCATCATCAATCGTATTTATTGAGTGCTTACTATGTGCAGAGCACCGTACTAAGCGCTTGGGAAGTACAAATTGGCAACATATAGAGACAGTCCCTACCCAACAGTGGGCTCACAGTCTAAAAGGGGGAGACAGAGAACAAAACCAAGCATACTAACAAAATAAAATAAATAGAATAGATATGTGCAAGTAGAATAAATAAATAGAGTAATAAATATGTACAAACATATATACATATGTACAGGTGGTGTGGGGATGGGAAGGAGGTAAGATGGGGGGGATGGAGGGGGGGACGAGGGGGAGAGGAATCAGCCCTAGGTGCCCCTTAATTAAACCAGGGGTGTCAAATTAAAATGTCCTCTCAGGCTTGATTTCCTCTCTTGAGGAGACGTGCTTAGGAGAGGAAGGAGAGGCACACAGGTCCCTTTTGGTCTTCCGAGGGAAGCAAGCTCCTGGTTCCGTATACGCTCCTTCTCCGTTATTTCTGGCATTTTTTTAGATTGGAGTTGGGAGCACTAGGAGGAAAGCTGGGTGGAGCTGGAAATGCTCACTTTCAGGACAAGTGTTACATTGATTGAATGCTTGGACCTGGGTCTAATCCCGGCTTGGCCACTTGTCTGCCGTGTGACCTTAGACGAGTCACTTAACTTTCCTGGGCCTCAGTCAATCAAATTTATTAATGGCCCTCTATGTGCAGAGCACTGTACCTCCCCCTTCTAGACTTTGAGCCCGTTGTTGGGTAGGGACCGTCTCTATATGTTGCCCACTTGTGCTTCCCAAGCGCTTAGTACAGCATTCTGCACACAGAAAGCTCTCAATAAATACAATTGAATGAATGAATGAATAAGCGCTTGGAAAGTACAATTCAGCAATAAAGAGAGACGATCCCTGCCCACACCAGGCTTACAGTTTAGATATTAGCAGACATGTTCCCTACCCATAACAAGCTAGAGGGCAAGACCGATATTAAAATTAAGTCATTTATAATAAATAATTTAAAGGTATGTACATAAGTGCTGTGGGGTTGGGTGTGGGGCAAGTACCTCAGTTACCTCATCTGTCAAATGGGGATTAAGACTGAGCCGCATGTGGGACAGGGACAGTGTCCAACCTGAATAGCCTGTATCCACCCCAACACTTAGTACAGTACGTTGCATATAGTAAGTGTTTAACCAATACCATAAAAAAACACTTTTAAATGGTTTCCTAGCAGCATAGCAAGTGCTTAATACAGCATTCAGCACATAGTAAGCACTCAGTAAGTACCACCGACTGATTGGTAGCAACCCTTTCTGGGCCATACGTGACAATGGGCAGCATGTGTGACTGCTCCTGCTTAAGGAGGAGTCCTGCTCCTACATATTTATTACTCTGTTTATTTATTTATTTATTTTACTTGTACATTTCTATCCTATTTATTTTATTTTGTTGGTATGTTAGGTTCTGTTCTCTGTCTCCCCCTTTTAGACTGTGAGCCCACTGTTGGGTAGGGACTGTCTCTATGTGTTGCCAATTTGTACTTCCCAAGCGCTTAGTACAGTGCTCTGCACATAGTAAGCGCTCAATAAATACGATTGATTGATTAAGGCTTTAGTATTCTGGGGTCATTCAATCGTATTTATTGAGCGCTTACTGTGGGCAGAGCACTGTACTAAGCACTTGGGAAGTACAAGTCAGCAGCATATAGAGATGGTCCTTACCTATGTTGCCAACTTGTACTTCCCAAGCACTTAGTACAGTGCTCTGCACACAGTAAGCGCTCAATAAATGCGATTGATAGAAAGGGGAGACAGAGCACTGCCAAACACTGAGGGAAAATAGAAGGTAATCACATCAGACACAGACCCTAACCCTCATCAAGCTCACAGTCTAAGGGAGTGGGCGAACAGGTTTTGAATCCCCATTTAATAATAATAATAATAACGGTATTTGCTAAGCGCTTACTATGCGCCGGGCACTGTTCTAAGCAATGGGGAAGATACAAGGTAATCAGGCTGTCCCTCGTGGGGCTCACAGTTTCAATCCCCACTTGACAAGTGAGGTAACTGAGGCATAGAGAGGTGTAGTGATTTGCCCAAAGTCACACGATAGACAAGTGGCAGAGCCAGGATTAGAACCCAGGAACGCCCACTCTCCGGCTCTTTTCGCTAGGCCAGGCTGCTCGGGCCGGGGACGGACACGGAAAATGGAAAACTTCCATGCCTGCGTTCTGTTGGGGAGCGAAGGGTGTCCCTGTATGGAGGGTCCTCCCAGAGCCCAGAAAGTGAGGGTGAATTGTACATATTTATTACTCTATTTATTTATTTATTTTATTTGTACATATCTATTCTATTTATTTTATTTTGTTAGTATGTTTGGTTTTGTTCTCTGTCTCCCCCTTTTAGACTGTGAGCCCACTGTTGGGTAGGGACTGTCTCTATATGTTGCCAATTTGTACTTCCCAAGCGCTTAGTACAGTGCTCTGCACATAGTAAGCGCTCAATAAATACGATTGATGATGATGATGATGATGATGATGATGATGAGACCCAGACTCCTGGGGCTGTGAGCATCTTCCCATGGACCTCACTGTGCCGGGCACACCAGCATCTAGTAGGAAATAATTATAGAAATAGTTACACCATTTGTCGTATATGGTGTTCCCCTCCACCCCAGGGGCAATACCTGGCCTGCAGGCTGAATTTCTACAGAGTCCATTTCACTCTTGCACCTCAAGCGCTGAGTACAGTGCTCTGCACACAGTAAGCGCTCAATAAATACGAGTGATTGATTAACATTATCCCTAGTAGACTAGCTGGGGGCTGGGTTGAATGGAATGAGCAAAACAGGCCAGAACTCACCCAACTACCCCCGCTTTCCAAAGGGAGCTGGAAAGCCGCTGCCCAGAACGCCATTTGTTACACCATATATGTTGCCAACTTATACTTCCCAAGCGCTTAGTACAGTGCTCTGCACACAGTAAGCGCTCAATAAATACGATTGATGATGATGATGATGATTTATGAAACTCTGAGTTCTGGGTTAGGTACAAGGTTATCAGACCAGACGCCGTCCACCTTATCCCCATTTTACGGATGAGGAAACTGAGACCCAGAGAGGTTAAGTGGTTTGCCACACCGCAGGCCAATGGCGGATCTGGGACTAGAAGCTCCATCTTCCCCTTAACCAGTTCTGTGCTTTGGCCATTAGACTTCCTCACCGTACCTCGTTCTCCTCACCGTACCTCATTCTCCTCACCGTACCTCGTTCCCGCCTGTCCCGCCATCGACCCCCGGCCCACGTCACCCCCCGGGCCTGGAATGCCCTCCCTCTGCCCATCCGCCAAGCTAGCTCTCTTCCTCCCTTCAAGGCCCTGCTGAGAGCTCACCTCCTCCAGGAGGCCTTCCCAGACTGAGCCCCTTCCTTCCTCTCCCCCTCGTCCCCCTCTCCATCCCCCCATCTTACCTCCTTCCCTTCCCCACAGCACCTGTATATATGTATATATGGTTGTACATATTTATTACTCTATTTATTTATTTATCTTGTACATTTCTATCCTATTTATTTTATTTTGTTGGTATGTTTGGTCCTGTTCTCTGTCTCCCCCCTTTTAGACTGTGAGCCCACTGGGTAGGGACTGTCTCTATGTGTTGCCAATTTGTACTTCCCAAGCGCTTAGTACAGTGCTCTGCACATAGTAAGCGCTCAATAAATACGATTGATTGATTGATTGATTCCCTGCCCCCTCGCCCCCCAAAGCCTTGAGAGAGTGTTGGGTGGTGGTGGGGTAGGAGAAATTATCTGCTCTTTGTTTGGGCACCAAAATCTGTCCCTTGTCCCTTCACCACTTCCAATCCCAGGCCCCAGAACGTTAAATAAGAGTCACGGAAACTTCAGGTGGCCTGGGCTCTGAGTTCAATGTGTTTCCCAGCTCCAGCAGACTCTTCTTGCTCTCTCTACGGCCATCATCATCATCAATCGTATTTATTGAGCGCTTACTGTGTGCAGAGCATGGTACTAAGCACTTGGGAAGTACAAATTGGCAACATACAGAGACAGTCCCTACCCAACAGTGGGCTCACAGTCTAAAAGGGGGAGACAAAACAGAGGCTAAGTCATCTAAGAATAACTTTTACAGCAGGTGCTGGCAATGAATACTTTTTATTGTCGTTAAAACGGCCTTATTGGAAGTAGCCGGAGCAGGTACTAAAGGGAAAGTCTTTCCGAAATTCGCTTTCCTCGGCCTCCCTCCACCAAAGGAGAGTTCGGCTGAGGTACTGTCTTGGTGGTGAATCACTCAGCCGTAGCGGCTCCCTAACCAAATCGCCTGCATATTCTTGCAGAGCTCTTAAGTAGGATTATCCGAAAACCTGTTCTGGGCAGCGGCTTTCCAGCTCCCTGCGGAAAGCGGGGTAGTTGGGTGAGTTCGGGTCTAGGTATTTTGCTCATTCCATTCAACCCAGCCCCCAGCTAGTCTACTAGGGATAATGTGAAGGTGCGAGAGTGAAATGGACCCTGTAGAATCAGCCTTCAGGCCAGGTATTGCCCCTGGGGTGGAGGGGAAGAGGAGACAGGCCACTGGACCTCTTAGCAGGCTGTTACACAAGAGCTTTTCCCTGGTGTGACAACGCAAAGGAGAACTAGCTAGCTTTTGGCATGAGCATCAGCGAGGGGTCCTCCAACCAGCCAGTGGTGCTGGCTAACTGTCGAACTGTGGGTCTGTTCCCGTTCATTGAAAATAAACTTGTTCTTCCCCCAGAAACCACCCAGTTGTCAGCTCCGTGTTGAGGGCTTGGTTCTGCAAGTCAGCCATGCAACTACTGCTTGGGCTGAAAAAGCCAGAAGCCAGTGGTGGGGGGAGGGTGCTTGGGGGGTCTTTGCAAGCTTCTGGGAGGGATCATGGGCAAGGGAGGGCTTTTCCAGTTGGTGGATAGACACGGGGATCCTAGAGAGTACTGTCCTCTGAGCTGTCCGGCTTTCCCGTTTCTGGAACAGCCTCTGGCCCACTGAGGGTAAGATTCTTTTAGACTGTGAGCCCACTGTTGGGTAGGGACTGTCTCTATATGTTGCCAATTTGGACTTCCCAAGCGCTTAGTACAGTGCCCTGCACATAGTAAGCGCTCAATAAATACGATTGATGATGACGATGATGATGATGATTCCAAATGGCTCAGGTTAGGTGGCAGAAGGGTGACAGGGATGGTATGGAAGGCTACTCCAAACCCGACTCGGCTGCTGGAGCCGTCTCTGAGCAGTGTTCATATCTTACCCTATTTTGTTAGTATGTTTGGTTTTGTTCTCTGTCTCCCCCTTTTAGACCGTGAGCCCACTGTTGGGTAGGGACTGTCTCTATATGTTGCCAACTTGGACTTCCCAAGCGCTTAGTCCAGTGCTCTGCACACAGTAAGCGCTCAATAAATACGATTGATTGATTGATTGATGCTTTCCCTGCTTCCAGGCAGTGGCTGCATTTGCATCCAGGTGTCTTTCCCTTCACCTGACCAGACAGGGGCAGGGGAGGTTAGAGAATCACCTGCTCTGGGGGCCCCTCCCGCCCTGGGGCACACCCTTGTTCGTGGAGCCCTGGGAACAGCCTTGATTACACAAGCACCAGGGCTAGGCCGTGCCACTTCTCCCGAACGTGACAAGGGAAAGGTTCCCTTGTGTTCAGCCCTCTTTCTCTCCGGCCTCTCCCTTCGTGGGTGGGGGCAGAGAACCTGCTGCTGCAGGCAGCCCCTGACTCACTGGACCCATTGCCCCCTTCCAGAATTGTTCACTGCCAATCTGGAGGGCCAATTCCTCCTCTCTTTCCCCGCCCTGTGGCTCTCTTCCATCGTCATCGTCAACCTCATCATTCCTAGGCTCCGTTATGCAACTGGGACACTGGGACGCGGAGCTCAGGATTGCCGCTCCGTCCTGCCTTGCCACCTACCCTGCATTGCGGTGGAAGTGTGAGTGGGGTGATCGGTCCTAGAATTTGGTGGTGTTCTCCCAAACCTAGCAGTTGTCCCCATAGGGATAATCCTATCCTCATCTGTGCTTTAGGCGGGTGCTCAGGGAAGGTGGATTGTTCATTTCTCTTACTAGTCTTTCGGGGTTGTCCGAGAGCCCCTTGGGCATAACCCAAGGCCGTGCCTCGGGATGAGGAAAAGGGGGGAATCAGTTCCAGATCGGGAGCCGTGGGGCTGAGCCCTCTGGGAAGTTTCTGTTGGAATCTGTTCTTTAAAACAGAACAAAACAAAAAATGTCAAACTGGTTTTCAGACCCAACTAGCCCATGAGGATCTTATTCTGTTAACTTCGTTTTTGCAGCTTTTTCTTGCCCCTCCACAGTCAGGGCAGGAGGGAATAGGGAGAGGGGCAAGAAAAAGCTGCAAAAACAAAGTTAACAGAATAAGATCATCATTGGCTAGTTGGGTCCCTATTCCCTCCTGCCCTGACTGTGATCAGAATCCTACCTTGGTTTGGGGGTTAAATGGGGTCTTTGGGCAGAACATGGATTGTCCCCTGTCGGGAGAAAGTCTCCGCTGGGTCATTATCTGACACATTTCTTGTCCAGGGTTCCTGATGGCAGAGGAAATTCCCACACAACCAAAATCATTCATTCATTCATTCATTCGTATTGAGCGCTTACTGTGTGCAGAGCACTGTACTAAGTGCTTGGGAAGTACAAGTTGGCAACATATAGAGACAGTCCTTACCCAACAATGGGCTCACAGCCTAGAATCTAAACCCTGAGCTCAGCTTGTGGCCACCTGTCTTGTTTGCTGGGAAAATACTTCGTCGACTGGCTCCAGGAGAGGAAATGGACTAGAGAAGCTGGAGAACTCCAAAATGGTTCCTGTTGGGATATTTCCTCTAGAAATACCTTCCTTTGGCTGTGTAATTAATACCAATTGCGGTATTTGTTAAGCGCTTACTGTGTACCTGCCAACCACTGTTTTAATCACTGGGATAGATGTGTGAACCTTTGGTGTCCTGTTCTCAACTCCCTTCAATCGGTAGTACTTATTGAGCCCCTGTTAGGGGTTAGACACTGTCCTGTGCACTTGAGTAAGTATAACCGAGGTTAAAAAGATGTGGCATTACAATCTGGCGGGGAAGATGTACAGATTATTGACAGTTGGAGGGGAAAGGAAGGCTAAAGAAGCAACTGGGTTAGAGTAAGGAAAGGTAGAACAAGAAAATGAATAGGTAAGGTACATAGATTAATAGATTCATATGTGCTCTGGTGGGTGTTGGGTGGCATGACCTGGGGTGGTGGAATTTAATCAGGATATGCTTGCTGGAAGAGTTGGGATTTCAAAAGGGCATTGAAGCTGAAGAGGGAGGGAGCAAGAGCTCAGATGAGAGATTGGTGAGAGAGAGGTAGCATAAGAAGGTGAGGGGGGTAGGAGTGGAAAGCATAAAGGTTTAGTACCAGTGTTCTGCATGCAGTAAGCGCTCAATAACTGCCATTGACCGGGGGTAATAATAATAATAATAATATTGATGTCATTTATTAAGCACTTACTATGTGCAAAGCACTATTCTAAGCGCTGGGGAGGTTACAAGGTGATCAGGTTGTCCCACGTGGGGCTCAAAGTCTTAATCCCCATTTTACAGATGAGTTAACTGAGGCACAGAGAGGTTAAGTGACTTGCCCAAAGTCACACAGCTGACAACTGGTGGAGCCGGGATTTGAACCCCTGACCTCTGACTCCAAAGCCCGGGCTCTTTCCACTGAGCCCTTAAGAGGATAGGGAGACTGGTGGAGAGCCTGAAAGCTGAATTTCCATTTGTGCAGGAAAATGGTTAGCCTTTAGAGGTTTCTGGGGAATGGAAAGATGTGTGCCAAGCAACATTTTAGAAAGGTGATCTGGTCTACAGAGAGTTTCAGAGGGAAGAGAATGGTAGCGGGGATACTAGTGAAGGGGCAGATGTGTCTAGTAAGGAGGGCACGAGAGCCAAAACCAGGGTAGTGACCATTTGGATTGAGAAGGGGCGAATGTGGAAAATATTATGAAGGAAGTGGCCGGATTTGGCTACAGTCTGAGAGAAAAAGGTCAGTGTGTGTGGAAGATGATATTTAGTTTGCCAGCTTCATTGACACGGAGGATGGTGATGGTGTCAGCTGAGATGGGGAAGGGAGGGGGGATTTCCTTTCTGAGAACTGCCCTGGGTGTATAGTCTTAGAAAGAACAGGGGAGGTCCAGCAAACACATTCTAAGTGTCTGCTGGCTCCATTAGATGAACCTTCTTTCCCTTGTCCTTTAGACACTTTGTCACGTATGTCTGCTGCTTTCCAGCCTGTCGTAGGGGCCTGACACATCCCACTCCTCGCCCACCACTCTCGTGGTTTCTTTTCCCTCATTTGTTTCCAAGCTCTTTCCCTAGGGAGGAGCGGGAGGAGGGGATAAAGGGCCGGCATACGTCATGTAAATTCCTATTTTATCCAGCTTTTCCCGCCAGTTTACTCTCTGTTTTGATCATTGTCTACCACGGTGTTGCCATCACAAAATTGTTAAGCAACTGAGGCACGGACATCATACCAACAGCGCATAAAACAACTTGACCAGTTCCATCTGCGCATAAAATGGCAAGATCTCATTGTGAACGCTAAGGTCATGCTGCAGTACGGGATCTCAGGCACTGAAGCAATGACAACCAGAGCTGAGCCGTGATGGTGTGCTCAGCTGATAGATATGGGTGATGAAAAGCATTCCCAAGTCGATCAGTTCTGAAGACATCAGAACTGTGAGTATGCTCCGGAAAAAAAGATAGTGAAGGCCCTCATTAGCAGGCTTCTCTGATTCCTGTACTTGGAAACTGGCAGCTCTATCTTGAAGTCAGATGGCGTCCGTCTGTCTTTGAAGGACAAAATCATTGCTCTTGTAAAGGTGGGAACACACCAAAAGAAAGGCAGTGTCATATATTTCAGATCACGCAGTGCCTACCTTCCCTTCTTTTTTTTTTTTTTAACCATTATATGTCTCCTGAAGGACTACATCCAATTCCCACCTCTGCATTCTTTCCCAGCGCTTCATACAGTGCTCTGCACACCGTAAGCGTGGAATAAGTACTACTACTACTACTACTTTGTTTTCACAGTCTGCAGTTGGCCATGTGCCTCACGCTGTGGCTTCCACCGACTCCAAAACTCACCAGAAGTGACCGGACCGAGGCTCACCAGTTGTTTTTGATGAGAGATCCCATCATTTCCTCACTTTGCCACTCTCTGCCTTGGCTGTTACATCCACATTATCATCCAGTGTTCATTAGGAATCCAGGTACAAGGGATGCCAATCTGGGGTAGGGCATGCACGGTAGACTAGGGGACCAATGAAGCCTTGTGATCTGGGCTATCTAGTAGAAAATCGGGATTTTTCACCCCAAAACCCTTGTCTAATAGAATGCAGGCTGTTCGATCCAAAGGTAAGTGGAATATTGGTTATTCTTCTAGCCCCAGTGGAGCCAGGACCTTCTGGCTAGACTATTTGGAGGTCCAGATCTTTAAAATGTTAGTCATCTTGCTGTGAATGAGACGTCGGATGGTCATACCTGAAAAGACTCATTTCGAGGAATGCACCAGATTTTAGTTGGGCTTTGAAGATGGACGTAACTATAGCCTGGTGTATTTGAAAGGGAAATTTTGAAGGGGAACAGCGAAAGCAAAGGGCTGGAGGTGGAAGAGATGAGAGTAAGGTGCAGTTAAAAGGGTGAACTGGGGAGGAGGGAAGAGTGTGACCTGGTGAATGGGTGAAAAGCTTTGATGCCAGTAGTAGTATTAAGTGCTTACTTTGTGCAGAGCACTGTACTAAGCACGGGGGGAGAGTGCATAGTAGGGATATGGTCCCTGTTCCTTGGAGGAGGGGAGTGGGGGGCTAACAATCTAAGAGTATAAGTAGGGAGAAGGGACTGGAAACACATCAGCAATACTGAAACATTAAAAGACAACACGACTACGCAAAAGAAAAATCAGTAGGATACTGTAGCTAGCAGTAAGAAGCTTCTACTTGATGTGAAGGAGATGGGACCCTTTGGAGGTTTTTGAGGAATGAAGATGAAGCTTGTTAGGACACTGTTGCCATTTAGGCATTTGATAGTTGCCCCACCCTCAACCGCACAGCACTTAAGGACATATCTTTAAATGAGATATTATCAATTATTTATTCATTCAGTCAGTTGTATTTATTGAGCACTTACTGTGTGCAGAGCACTGTACTAAGCTCTTGGAAAGTACAATTCGGCAACAAATAGAGGCAATCTCTACCCAACAATGGGCTCATGGTGTAGAAGGGGGAATTTATATCCCCTTCTAGACTGCATGCTCATTGTGGTCAGGGAACTTGTCTGCTAACTGTTGTACTCTCCCAAGCGCTTAGTACAGTGCTTTACACATAGTAAGTGCTCAATACATACCAATGGTGATGTCGTTGCCCAGATTATATCTTCATCTCAATGGTTTTCCTTAGCGTTTCTATACATATCAATTTACGTACTCCGTTTAGTCACTTAATTGATTTTGTGATATGGGCTGCTTTCTATTAGGTTCCTTTGATTCTGAGCTGTTTACATGCTTCAGCCAGTGAGACTGTAAACTCGTAATGGGCAAGGAACGTGTCTATCAACTCTGTTATTTTCTACTCTCTCAAGCACTTAGTACAGTGTTCTGCATAGAGTAAGCACTGAATAAATTTGATTGAATGATCTGTTGCTGATTGAAGTTGGCTGGACAGGCTCTCATGAACCATTATACCAGTGTTCACAGCTGCAGAGTTAAAGGGGAGTTTTGCTTACGTAACCATACAATACTAGCACTCCCAGGTATATGTCTATCTGCCTAAATCGGCATATTTATCTGTTGTTATGCCTAACTTTTCTTGTAGAATCCAGATTATAATTAGCTGCATATCTTAAGTGGGTGTGTCTTGTGTACCTCAAAGGAAAAAGCAAAGGAGAAAAAAATGCCTTGGAGAGAAGTGATGTTAAGCTTTAAAATGACTCTCATTTTCCAAAGTTCAGCTCTTTCCTAAATCCAGTGCTTTCGAACTTGGAAGAAATCCTGTAGCTGAACCCCTCCCGCCCCCCGCACCCCAGGTCCTGTTTTTATTTTTCAGCCTTTTCGATGCTCCACTGGCAGTCTGTTTCTTCCCAGCCAGATCTCTTCAGGAACAAACACAATCCATCAGAACCCATCAAGTGAGCGAGCACCAAACCTGAGCATCCTCTCATTCCCTCAAACACTCGAGTTTCCAACCCAGAGATGGATTGTTCTGCCGAGGGGCCTCACGGTCCCCCTGCAGAGTCTAATTGTTGTGTAGTCTGTTGGCCTCTGGTTCATTGGTTCCTTTTCTTCCCCACTTGCTGATCGAGTCTGCAGTTAATAGCAACCCTATGTGGTTTTTGTAGTGTACAACAAAGGAGTTTTAAAGACATTTTGGGGGTGTTGGATCTCCTAATTTGATCACCTTCATTCTCCTCTGACGCATGCCGTCCAGAAGGTGTGTGGTTTCTTCCCCCAGTTCTGACATGCTTCCTTGTCCTTCACTGGACCCCTTTGGACATTTCAATTGTGCCCTTAGCTGCTTTCACCATTCTCTGCTTTGTCTTGGATAGACACCTATTTTCATCCCCATTGATTGCTTCGTCTGGCGGGTCCACAGCTGTCCTTTCTCCAAGACAGTCCCAACTTTTACCCCGTCATTTGTGTCCAGATCACATGTCCCCATAATTAATTGCCTGATAGAAAAGAGCTAGATCAAATCTAGCTCTAGATTTCCCTGTTCTTGGTTCCTGAATGTCTCAAGTCTTCCCTGCTTAGTCAATGAGAGCGTAATTATACTATCATTTAAATCATCATCATCAATCGTATTTATTGAGCGCTTACTATGTGCAGAGCACTGTACTAAGCGCTTGGGAAGTACAAACTGGCAACACATAGAGACAGTCCCTACCCAACAGTGGGCTCACAGTCTAAAAGGGGGAGACAGAGAACAAAACCAAACATACCAACAAAATAAAATAAATAGGATAGATATGTACAAGTAAATTAAATAAATAAATAGAGTAATAAATATGTACAACCATATATACATATATACAGGTGCTGTGGGGAAGGGAAGGAGGTAAGATGGGGGGATGGAAAGGGGGATGAGGGGGAGAGGAAGGAAGGGGCTCAGTCTGGGAAGGCCTCCTGGTGGAGGTGAGCTCTTACCATTTAAATGTGGTAAGGGTAACCACCTGTGTACAATGATCACATGCAATAGTTGGATTTTGATTTAATTAGGATCTATTGCTTGTAACCATCTCTATTTTTTTTTTAAGCCCTATTTTGGTCCGGTGGAAAGAGGATTAGAACCTGGGTTCTAATCCTGGTTCTGCTGGCTAAAATGAGGGTAGACTGCACAAACACTTATTGAAATTATGTGCACCCCTGCCTCCCTCTCCCTGGCTGCACAGGGCTGGGAGGAGCAAGAGTGGGCAAGTGGCACATGTCATCATCGTCATCGCTTGTTTTTTAAAAAGACTTGAGAAGATGAGGTCTAAGATCTTTCATTACTCAAAATTCGGAAAACTAGAAGTTCTGATTTTCTAATCGTCTTCAGAAATTCCCTCATCTTTTATTGTTGCTTCCCTAGCTCTGCTAAAAGAACTAGCATCTCCCTCTTTTCTGTTTCCTGCCCATCACTTGGGGACCATAAAGTCTATTTTATTGACCTTGTGTTCCCCTTGATTTGCATAGTTAATTTTAACTTCTTGTGTTCTGATCCCTTCTGTGACTACAGCTGACACAGCTATTCTTTACAAAGCTTTAAGCCCAGCTTTTAAAATGTGAGAGAATGGACAAGATTGTTTCTAAAAGAATTCTTTCAAATGTGAAAATGAATTAGTGATTGGTTCCAAAATAAGACTTAAGTTTATGACTAGAGCCTGAATTTCAGAATCAACATGGATAACACTCTGTGGATCAGAAGAAAGTTAATTACTGTTCGAAGAAGTATATAGAGGCAGAAAAAAAAGCTAGGATTTGGGGACAGGAGAGGTAGATGTGAACATGTGGGGAAGATTTTAAAGGAAACTTTTGGAAGGAAATTCGAGAGTGATAAACAGGGTGGTCAGGCAAAGAATGGTTGGTATGTACATCATCGAGTGAAGGGAGAGCGAGGAAAGGGGATATTCTCTAAACCAGATGTAAATTTGAAACAAAACTAGCCAGCCCCCAAATTGTTTTCCTCTAATTGATTCAAAAATCATTCCACAGGTTTAAAGTTTGTGCTTTTTCAGATGAGATACTTTCAAAACAATCTCCTCAGCCTGATTAACCCAGCACACACTACACACTGGTGGTGGCACAGATTAGATTTGGATAGGAGCTCACCTAAGGATACATTTGGAATACATTTGTGCAAGGGAGAGGCTAACTGGGTTATGGATCTTTTGGGCTTTCTCCTTTTGTCCCACTGGAATCATGTTTGGAAAAGTGGGGTTAAATCCAAAAACAATATTGCTAAAATTGCTTAAGTTGATTTTCAAATCCACCCTAGTTCTGCCAAGAAAATTTAGCACCTTTATGTGAGGAATTACCAGTATTTCTGTTGTCATCAGTAGAATTGACATATATCTTGGAATGTAGTATCTAGAAAGTTTGGTCTTTTCAAAGCTCATAATGGGTTTTTTTTTCCTATTGGGGGGGATTTCTCCTCACTGTAAATAATCTAGCATCTATAGTTAGTTTTTGCTTGTTTCTGGTGTGACTGTCTTCGGTTGTGCTGCTCCAGTATAGAGCCTTCAGCTCCAAATGAAGATTTTAATATCCTTCAATTTTGGGTGGGTGCCAAAGATTCCTGATGCCCCAAATTATTTACAGGTACCCTACCATTGCTGCGAATATATCACTGCTAAAACACTTGCCATGCAGATGATGTTGTATGTGGAGTACAAAAATAACAGTTAAACCTGAAATTTTTGAAATGAAATCCAGTTTTAAAAAGACAAAAAAGAACAGTGATAATTAATCAATCAATCAATCGTATTTATTGAGCGCTTACTGTGTGCAGAGCACTGTACTAAGCGCTTGGGAAGTACAAGTTGGCAACATATAGAGACAGTCCCTACCCAACAGTGGGCTCACAGTCTAAAAGGGGGAGACAGAGAACAAAACCAAACATACTAACAAAATAAAATAGAATAGATATGTACAAGTAAAATAAATAGAGTAATAAATATGTACAAACATATATACATATATACAAAATTACCACTTTAAAAATCCAACAATCCAGATCCTGGCCCCTTGGAGGGACCAAATTAGTAACAATAATAATCATAATGATATTTAAGTGTTTACTATGTGCCAGGCACTGTACTAAGTGCTTGGGAATTATAAGTTGGCAACATATAGAGACAGTCCCTACCCAACAGTGGGCTCACAGTCTAAAAGGGGGAGACAGAGAACAAAACCAAACATACTAACAAAATAAAATAGAATAAATATGTACAAGTAAAATAAATGGAGTAATAAATATGTACAAACATATATACATATATACAAAATTACCACTTTAAAAACCCAACAATCCAGATCCTGGCCCCTAGGAGGGACGAAATTAGTAACAATAATAATCATAATGATATTTAAGTGTTTACTATGTGCCAGGCACTGTACTAAGTGCTGGAGTGCATACAGTGAAATCGGGTTGGATACAATCCATGTCCTATGTTGTGTTCGCAGACTCAATCTCCGTTTTACAAATGAGGTAACAGAGGTACAGAGAAGGCGTCCTCCTTCCTCTCCCCCTCGTCCCGCTTTCCATCCCCCCATCTTACCTCCTTCCCTTCCCCACAGCACCTGTATATATGGATATATGTTTGTACATATTTATTACTCTATTTATTTTACTTGTACATATCTATTCTATTTATTTGATTTTGTTAGTATGTTTGGTTTTGTTCTCTGTCTCCCCCTTTTAGACTGTGAGCCCACTGTTGGGTAGAGACCGTCTCTATCTGTTGCCAACTTGTACTTCCCAAGCGCTTAGTACAGTGCTCTGCACACAGTAAGCGCTCAATAAATACGATTGATTGATTGATTGAAGTGCCTTGTCCAAGGTCACACAGAAGACAAGTGGTGGAGCCAGAATTAGAACTCATGAACTTCTGACTCCAAGCCCATGCTCTATCCACTATACCATGCTGCTTCTCTATTATTTAACAGCATTGTCTAGAGAGAGAGAAAGACCTTAGCTGTTGGGCACTAGGGAGGAACCGATGACTGAATTTAATTGCTTAAGGAAGTTATTTTAACTAAACAGAGTAGTGCTAAACTCAGAGCCCTCTGGGGAGTTGTCTGTGGCCCACAGGGTAGTCGAATACAGCAGGAGGCTTCTCTCCCCTTTCTCCTCACCCCCAAGGGCAGCTGTTTGGCACCTTGCTCCCACACCATATTTTATTTTATTTTATTTATTTTATTTATTTTATTTTGTTAGTATGTTTGGTTTTGTTCTCTGTCTCCCCCTTTTAGACTGTGAGCCCACTGTTGGGTAGGGACTGTCTCTATATGTTGCCAACTTGTCCTTCCCAAGCACTTAGTACAGTGCTCTGCACACAGTAAGCGCTCAATAAATACGACTGATTGGAGGACTAGGCATTTTGGTAGGGGAGGAAAAGAGTTGGAGCATCTGCATGATTTTGTGTCTCATTCTCTCCATCTCCCTTCTCCCTAATTCTTGGAATACTCACCGCCAATAAAACTTGCCCTCAGTGTCATACCCCCAAGAAAATTAATAAAGAAAAATTTCTTCACTAATTTCATATTACCGCTAAAGGTTTTAAAAGAATCTGAGAATTTTGGAGGTTTTTTTTTTTAAGGGGTGGCAAATGAATGAACAACTACCGCAGCGACCCATCCACAGGAATAAGATGGATGTATGTGGTGTAGAAGAAGGTGCAGAGATGAAGTAGGTTGTGTTTTAAAAGGCAGGCAGGATACTTGTACTTATTTTACTATTCTATTTATTTTGTTAATGTGCATTTAGCTTTAATTCTATTTGGTCTGACAACTTGACACCTGTCTACATGTTTTGTTTTGTTGTCTGTCTCTCCCTTCTAGACTGTGAGCCCGTTGGATAGGGACCGTCTCTATATGTTGCCAACTTGTACTTCCCAAGCGCTTAGTACAGTGCTCTGCACACAGTAAGCGCTCAGTAAATATGACTGACTGACTATGAATGAACAACTACCTCAGCGACCCATCCACAGGAATAAGATCGATGTACGTGGTGTAGAAGAAGGTGCAGAGATGAAGTAGGTTGTGTTTTAAAAGACAGGCAGGATACTTGTACATATTTACTATTCTATTTATTTTGTTAATGTGCATTTAGCTTTAATTCTATTTGGTCTGACAACTTGACACCTGTCCACGTTTGTTTTGTTGTCTGTCTCTCCCTTCTAGACTGCGAGCCCGTTGGATAGGGACCGTCTCTATATGTTGCCAACTTGTACTTCCCAAGCGCTTAGTACAGTGCTCTGCACATAGTTAGCGCTCAATAAATACGACTGAATGAATGAATGAAGTGGTAAAAAGCTCTGCGTGGGAATTAGTGAGAGGCTTGGGGGATGTCTCCTGGGTTCAAGACTGTTACTATCTGTGTATCAGTCTAAAGTGCAACGGCATCTGCGCCAAGGTCACTGTCCTAAGAGGTTTCATTTCCACTATTCCCTGAACTAGAATTCTCTAATTTTTTGACCTCTCACTTTCTCCATCTATATCAAACTGTACCACCAATGCAGTTTACCCATGCTAATATGTTTTAGGGCTTAAAATTATAGCTCTATTCACTGAAGCCTCCAGTTATTCCAGGGATGACTGAAGTTGGGTCCTGTTTCCAGTTTAACAGTGATAGTGAAGCAGCGCTTAATGATTGTAGCAAAGCATGGCATAGTGGATAGAGCATTGGCCTGCAAGTCAGAAGGTCATGGGTTCTAATCCCGGCTTCACCACTTGTCTGCTGTGTGAGCTTGGGCAAGTCACTTCACTTCTCTGGGCCTCAGTTGCTTCGTCTGTAAAACGGGGATTAAGACCGTGAGCCCCATGTGGGACACGGACTGTGTCCAACTTGATTTGCTTGTATCCACCCCAGTGCTTAACAAGTACCGTTATTATTTTTTATTATTATAACTTTCAAATTTGCTGGTCCCAACCCTTTAGCGGTCCACTAGAAAGCATGCGACTAAGCCTGTGTCACGTGGTATGGAATTAAATGATCACTGTATCTCTCAGGACCGTAATTTATGTCAGGATGGTGAACCATGGATGAACCATGGCTTGGTCTGGCCAGTGTGCCTGAAATATGCAGGGAAATGTTTGGTTTTCACTATTCCATCTCTTAATTATGGTCCCAATTAGGTGCTATGGTCTGGCTTTATGACCCAGAAATAAAACTTGTGTCCTTTAGTAGTAGCACCTTCCACCTTTGGAGAAAATGGTGTAGAGACAGAAAATAGACAATGTCAAACCCTAACTAAACTGCATTCTACATATGTGCACTTATCCTACGCAGTCAATCAATCAATCAATCAATCGTATTTATTGAGCGCTTACTATGTGCAGAGCACTGTACTAAGCGCTTGGGAAGTACAAATTGGCATCACATAGAGACAGTCCCTACCCAACAGTGGGCTCACAGTCTAAAAATTACCTCAAATTACCTTAATCCAGAACTTTTCCCCAAAGATGATTTACTAATAGATTTGATCACCAATTAGATAATAATCTCATTAACATTTCTTTAGATTAAAAAATCCACTTCACCCATAGGCTTCTTTACTGAAGCGGTTAGCTTTTAAACTTCACATGAAAAAGTGTCATTTATTTTAGAACCAGCCCTGGGTTAACTCGATGCAGCAATAGGGTGTGCCGTTAAATTAACAAACGTACAGACCATTTGTTGCATTCTTTAGAAATAAGATAGATCCCGGTATTTTTAATCCTAGCAACAGTTGATAAGAAACAGCAAAAAAGTAATTGCTTCCAGATTGACGGAAAAAGAAGAAACAAATGAAAGAGTGGATTGTCATCTCTTTAAATAAAAACAACGGCTACCGGTACGGCAGTACTTTGAAGCGCTCGAAATGTGCTTTTTGGTAAATTAATTATTCCATGGTCACCACTCTTGCAACCAAGTCTCTTGGGGCTGAGTCAAACTCAGAAACCTCCACCTCGCCCGTCACAGTTGAAACTGAGGTACTTTAGCCTAAATTATCACACTGCCTGTGCCAGACTGAGCCCCTTCCTTCCTCTCCCCCTCGTCCCCCTCTCCATCCCCCCATCTTACCTCCTTCCCTTCCCCACAGCACCTGTATATATGTATATATGGTTGTACATATTTATTACTCTATTTATTTATCTTACTTGTACATTTCTATCCTATTTATTTTATTTTGTTGGTATGTTTGGTTCTGTTCTCTGTCTCCCCCTTTTAGACTGTGAGCCCACTGTTGGGTAGGGACTGTCTCTACGTGTTGCCAATTTGTACTTCCCAAGCGCTTAGTACAGTGCTCTGCACATAGTAAGCGCTCAATAAATACGATTGATTGATTGATTGATTGAAGTCCAATATACTGAGTGAATTCACTAGGCAGATCTTCCGTTGTCAATAGAAATGACTCTCCTTCTGAGGCAGGCACACCTAAAAGCACAGGCATCTTTCAGAGATGTGCCTGAAGACCAACTACGGGAAGGTTCTGGCCATTTGGGTGACTACCAAAAACTCAAGAGTTAATTTTCTCCCTGCACCGTAAACGGAAATTATGTGCCAAAGTTTCGGTGATCAACTGTACTAAATTAAGCCCTTCTGGGGTTTTCCCTGCTTCATCTAGAGCAGGCAGATGCGGAGTTAAACCAGTTCAGAACTGGTGTTGAGGGCCAGTAATGGCAAATGAGCTCAAAACATTAATATCACTATTCCTCCCAAGACAAAAATTGAACTGTTCAAAGCCAAACGTGAAGAGTGGGGCAGTGACATTAATATCACTATTCCTCCCAAGACAAAAATTGAACTGTTCAAAGCCAAACGTGAAGAGTGAGGCAGTGGCCCTCTCTTGTGGTTGAAAACACTCACTGACTTGCACGCACGTGTTTTCGACCAGAATTGTAGTTTCTGTAATTTTCCCCTGCAACGTACCTTGCCATTAGACCGTGAGCCCACTGTTGGGTAGGGACTGTCTCTATATGTTGCCAGTTTGTACTTCCCAAGCGCTTAGTACAGTGCTCTGCACACAGTAAGCGCTCAATAAATACGATTGATGATGATTAGGAAGAGGGGGAAAATTCACGGGGCATTAAGGAGCAGGGACGTTTCGTCCTTTATCTTGGAGTGTCTCGGCCATGCGTGGGCTAAAATCATCCTCCCTCAGATTAGAGAAGCGGCGTGGCTCAGTGGAAAAGAGCCCGGGCTTTGGAGTCAGAGGTCATGGGTTCAACTCCCGGCTCTGCCAATTAGCTGTGTGACTTTGGGCAAGTCACTTCACTTCTCTGGGCCTCAGTGACCTCATCTGTAAAATGGGGATTAAGACTGTGAGCCCCCCCCGTGGGGCAACCTGATCACCTTGTAACCTCCCCAGTGCTTAGAACAGTGCTTTGCACATAGTAAGCGCTTAATAAAAGCTATCATTATTATTATTATTGGACTTGGGATTTGACGAGGGTCATCCCTGGCTTTTGGTGAAAAAGGATTCAATCACTCAATCAATCGGTCATATTTATTAGGGGTAGACTGTGCGCTGAGCACTATATTAAGGGCTTGGGAGAATACAACACAACAATATAACTGATACATTCCCTGCCCATAACGAGTTTTAAACAAGCACCTCTAGGCCAAAGGACCAGTCTATCGTTTGAAAAGAACCCAGGCAGGCTCCAGCCCAGGGTTAATATAACTTCCCTAGAAGCTTCTTTACGGAGCCCAAGTTACTTTCATTGAAAACATTACTCCTCTGCAGGAAATCATTTCCTTTGCTTACTCTTGTGTGCCCAAGATCTGTTTTAGGAGGATAGGGCTTGAAACTTCACAGTACTGAATTTAAGAAGTCTTTTGAAACCAAGCCTGCTAGAAATATCCATCTTCTTGGACTCTCTTCCTTTGGTCTGAGGTTAGATATTACTGTAACTGGCAACAACCTGCTCCAGAACTGTGAAACTATCCAGAAAATCCTCTTCCTCCATGCCAAACTTTGTGTACTGGTGAACGTAGGCTCTGGAATGGAAACAGGATGAGGTTTAAAATACATGGGGTATCAGCAACTGAGCTGCGTTTTAACAGAACGTTAAAATCAATCAATCAATCGTATTTATTGAGCGCTTACTGTGTGCAGAGCACTGTACTAAGTGCTTGGGAAGTACAAGTTGGCAACATATAGAGACAGTCCCTACCCAACAGTGGGCTCACAGTCTAAAAGTTAAAATAAGTTTTCACCTGGGCTTGAGGGACAATTCACAGCTACGGAGTCACAGACAATGTTGACCATTTATTTTGAGAAGCTGCGTGATGTAGTGGAAAAAGCACTGGGTTTGGGAGTCAGAGGCCCTGGGTTTTAATCCTGGCTCTGCCACTTGGCAGCTGTGCGGCTTTGGCCAAGTCGCTTCATTTCTCTGGGCCTCAGTTTCCTCATCTGGAAAAAGGGGAATCAATATCTGTTCTTCCTTTCATTTAGAAAGGGAGAACAGTTTTAGACTGTGAGCCCACTGTTGGGTAGGGACTGTCTCTATATGTTGCCAATTTGTACTTCCCAAGTGCTTAGTACAGTGCTCTGCACACAGTAAGCGCTCAATAAATATGATTGATGATGATGATTTAGATTGAGAGCCCCAAGTGGGACAGGAGCTCTGTCCAACACGATTGTCCTGTATCTACCCAGGCGCTCAGTAATAGTAATAAATAATAATGATAGCATTTATTAAGCGCTTACTGTGTGTAGAGCACTGTTCTAAGAGCTGGGGAGGTTACAAGGCGATCAGGTTGTCCCACAGGTGGCTCACAGTCTTAATCCCCATTTTACAGATGAGGTAACTGAGGCACAGAGAAGTTAAGTGACTTGCCCAAAGTCACACAGCTGACAATTGGCGGAGCCAGGATTTGAACCCACGACCTCTGACTCCAAAGCCCGGGCTCTTAGCATACAGTAAGCATTTACCAAAAAACTACTATTGTTATTTAAAATCTTGGAAGTTGCACTACTTAACATACGGTCTATAGGAGAGATTTTATTTCATTTCTTATTTTTCAAACCTATCCTATTTTACTCTGGGAAATAGGTTATAAAAATTTAATTTTTTCTTCTCTGAAACACTTAGGAGCTGTGCTATTTCTCAACAGCTGCCCCTCTGTCCGCCTGTTCGCTCGAATTCCCAAGGACGGAACAGAGAATGGGAGTCGGGCTGCACAAGACTACAGTCACTACAGTCAACTCCTCTTTGCAGGTGTTCCGTCCTGTAGCCTCAGGACTGAGTTTCCTCCATCCATTTCCAAAGAAAATCTTCTCATTGCTTAGTGTTCACTGTAGCTGAATGTAGCTATTTCCTATTTCTGACCTATTTCTATTTCTTTTTCTATTGGCTGGAGGAAGAGCTCCTGAAGGAAGGATCTTAGGCTCTCTCCTGACCCCTCTAAGGGATTAGCTGCTTTGGTTCCTATTCTTTATTTCATTTTTTTTTTTTTTAATCGGTCAAGCATTAAGCGCTAGGGTAGAAATAAGCTAATCGGGTTGGACGCAGTCCGTGGCCCATATGGGGCTTGTGGTCTTAATCCCAATTTTACAGATGGCACAGAGAAGTTAAATGACTTGCCCAAGTCACACAGTGGCAGAGCCAGGATTACAACCCAGGTCCTTCCATCCACTAGGCCACGCGGCTTCCATTTGAACAAGAAAAACATTCAAAGCTTAATTAAAAGTAAAATGTACAAGCACCTGCTTTTTTTTCTTAGTTGGCAAGATATACTAATACAATAATAATTTGTGCACTAATAACACTAATATAGTATGTAACATTTTTCTTACCTATATATGTATATATATATATATATATATACACTATATATATATGTATGTATATATGTGTATATATATACATACACACACTTAGAACAGTGCTTGGCACATAGTAAGTGCTTAAATACCAACATTATTATTATGATCATCATCTTGGGAAGCTTCACTAAATCTCTAGAGATGAAGGGGGCGGATATTAGTCAAAACTAATTAGCCTGGACTGGTGAAGAGTTTCAAAAGAAGCAGCGTGGCTCAGTGGAAAGAGCACGGGTTTTGGAATCAGAGGACATGGGTTCAAATCCCGACTCCGCCAATTGTCAGCTGTGTGACTTTGGGCAAGTCACTTCACTTCTCTGGGCCTCAGTTACCTCACCTGGAAAATGGGGATTAAAACCGTGAGCCCACCGTGGGACAACCTGATCACTTTGTAACCTCCCCAGCGCTTAGAATAGTGCTTTGCGCATAGTAAGCGCTTAACAAATGCCATCATTATTAAACATAAAAAGTATTTTTTTCAATGCAATTTCAAGACAGTGTTGGTGTGTGTGTCTTGCCATCGTGCCGTGCTCAGGCCAGACTCTCTGAATCTGGCTTTAGGGCACCTGAGTGACTTTTTTTATTGCCTAAACAAATATTCTGGTAGCCCACAGGGCTTGAAGAGTAACTGAGATTTTGTTGATTAAAACACAGATTTTTTGTTGTTGTTGTTAATGGCATTTGTTAAGCTAGACACTCTACTAAGGGCTGGGGTAGATACAAGATACTGTCTCCCCCTTTTAGACTGTGAGCCCACTGTTGGGTGGGGACTGTCTCTATATGTTGCCAATTTGTACTTCCCAAGCGCTTAGTACAGTGCTCTGCACATAGTAAGCGCTCAATAAATACGACTGATGATGATGATGACCCAGCCCACGTCCCACAGGGGGTTCAAAGTCTTAACGCCCATTTTACAGGTGAGGTAAAGTTACGTGACTTGCCCAAGGTCACACAGCAGACAAATGACAGAGCAGAACCAAGTGTGCCGTAGCTGGCATATCAGGAACTCCCGATTAGCGTGACGTGACCAAATGAGGTGTTGGTGTGCCCATTATGCAAATGGAGAAACTGAGGCAGCAGGAGACACGTTCCCTTAAAACTTATTTTCTACTTACTTTGAGGCGAACATATTCCAAGCTTTGCCTACAATGGTGTCGAGGGGTTTTAGCAGGAACTGGCTGTTGCTGACCAGGGTTGCCGACTTCTCATACTTGTTAAAGGCCCGGGGAGTCCTCCATTCACAGAAAGCGGCATCGGGCTGTAACCAGGAAGTGTATAAGGCTGGATCTTTAAAATTGCCTATAGAGGGGAACAGCACCATCATCATCATCAATCGTATTTATTGAGCGCTTACTATGTGCAGAGCACTGTACTAAGCGCTTGGGAAGTACAAATTGGCAACATATAGAGACAGTCCCTACCCAACAGTGGGCTCTCAGTAGGGCCAGAAGTGACTTGTCCAAGGTCACACAGCAGATATGGGGCGGAGCCGGGACTCGAACCCATTCCATCGTATTTATTGAGCGCTTACTATGAGCAGGGCACTGTACTAAGCGCTTGGGGAGTCCAAGTTGGCAACATAGAGAGACGGTCCCTACCCAACAGTGGGCTCACAGTCTAAAAGGGGGAGACAGAGAACAAAACCAAACATACTAACAAAATAAATAGAATAGATATGTACAAGTAAAATAGAGTAATAAATAGGTACAAGCATATATACAGGTGCTGTGGGGAAGGGAAGGAGGTAAGATGGGGGGGATGGAGAGGGGGACGAGGGGGAGAGGAAGGAAGGGGCTCAGTCTGGGAAGGCCTCCTGGAGGAGGTGAGCTCTCAGTAGGGCCAGAAGTGACTTCATCATCACCACCCGTTCTTTGAATTATGGTTTATTACAGGGAGATTTTTTTTCTGAAAAATAAGCATGACGAAAACAAACAAGCCATTTTTCCTTAAAAGACCCTCTGATGAAAGAGTTATTTTAGGGCTGTGGTGTGAGGGAAGGATTTAACTCTCCTTATATGATTCTGCTTGGCTCAATCACTCAGACTTGAATCCAAAGTGCTGCCAGCTAAACCCAGAGCCAACAACAGCAATATTGTTCCAACTGGTCGACTCCCTGGCAGAGGCGCGCTAATCCCTAGCAATTTAGGGATTAGTGCACTTTTCCCTAACAGGCCACTGGAACAAGCACATCGTTTCTGCTTCCTTCAGCGAAGTTCCCCATAAACCCGCCTTTGCTTTTTACTTGCCTAAATCCGCACTCTGCACATCTTTTCCTCGGAGAATAACCAGGTTAGCAATAGAAGTGTTAAAATGGAGCTCCTTCTTGAGAGGGCCTCTCTCAGTTGCACGGCACCCTAGCCAAGGCGGTCGTACCTGCCAATCAATGCCTAGGGAGAGGACAAATGTTTCAATTTAGAAATAATGTGAATAATAATAATAATAAAAGAATATTATATTAGAATAATAATTTAACATCCTTTCAGTTTGTTCAGGTGAGGCATTTTCTGTTACTCTTTTGCAAAGTAATAAAATATCCAACTCCCAGGAGGCCCTTTCCATTCCTATCAAATGGTCATAAACTCTCAAAGAGCCTTATGATTATTATTATTGTATTTGTTAAACACTTCCTATGTGACAGGCACTGTACTAAGCACTGGGGTGGGTACAAGCAAATCAGGTTGGACACAGTCCCATGTGTCCCATGTGGGGCTCACAGTCTCAATCCCCATTTTACAGATGAGGTAACTGAAGCACAGAGAAGTGACTTATCCAAGGTCACACAGCAGAGAGGGGGAGGGGATTAGAACCCAAGACCTTCAGGCCCGTGTATCCACTACACTATGCTGCTTCTCTGGCTGGATAACTAACAACAGATCATGAGCTGGAGTGTGGACGGATGGGTAAACTTTACTAGGATTCCCATTCACTCCCTCAACAATCCGCTTCTGTTTTCCTCCATCGATCAAATGGAGAATGGAGGTGATTCAAATGAAAAATAACCATTTGAGGACCGGTGACCTAAATTATAAAAATAATCATAACTGTGGTATTTGCTAAGTGCTCACTCTGTGCCAAGCACTCCTCTAAGCACTGGGGTAGATGCAAGATAATCCGCCCGGATACAATCTCTGCCCCACACGGAGCTCACAGTCTAGGGAAAACAGGCATTCAATCCCTCTTTTAAGGATAAAGAAACTGAGGCGCAGATAAGTTGAATAATCTTGCCTAAGTTCCCATCATCATCATCATCATCAATCATATTTATTGAGCGCTTACTGTGTGCAGAGCACTGTACTAAGCGCTTGGGAAGTACAAGTTGGTAACATATAGAGACAGTCCCTACCCAACAGTGGGCTCACAGTCTAAAAGGGGGAGACAGAACAAAACCAAACATACTAACAAAATAAAATAAATAGAATAGATATGTACAAGTAAAATAAATAGAGTAACAAATATGTACAAACATATATACATATATACAGGTGCTGTGGGGAAGGGAAGGAGATAAGATGGGGGGATGGAGCGGGGGACGAGGGGGAAAGGAAGGAAGGGGCTCAGTCTGGGAAGGCCTCCTGGAGTAGGTGAGCTCTCAGTAGGGCCTTGAAGGGAGGAATCAATCAATCAATCAATCGTATTTATTGAGCGCTTACTATGTGCAAAGCACTGTACTAAGCGCTTGGGAAGGACAAATTGGCAACACATAGAGACAGTCCCTACCCAACAGTGGGCTCACAGTCTAAAAGGGGGAGACAGAGAACAGAACCAAACATACCAACAAAATAAAATAAATAGGATAGAAAAGTACAAGTAAAATAAATAAATAATAAATAGAGTAATAAATATGTACAACCATATATACATATATACAGGTGCTGTGGGGAAGGGAAGGAGGTAAGATGGGGGGATGGAGAGGGGGACGAGGGGGAGAGGAAGGAAGGGGCTCAGTCTGGGAAGGCCTCCCACTGTGGCAGAGCCAGGATGAGAACCCAGGTGAAGTGGAATCAATACAGACCCTTCTTGGCTGAATGTAAATTTAACACACAAACTGCCAAAAGGTAAAACGATTGCCTCTCCGCTCTAGACCGCCCAAGGAGTTAAAGAATGAATATCATTCATTACTCTTAAAAAGTTTTAGGATTGTTGAATTTAGCCTAATGTTTATTCCCTACGTGTCTGTCCTCTCTTCCTGTGTTAGCTAGGGACTGTGTCTGAATTGATGTCCGCATATTCTCTTGCCAGTATTCAATGCCAGGTCTCACACACTGTCCGCACTTAATATCTTGACAACAAAAGGATAGTTTCACCATCCACCTCTCTGGAGACAGGAGACTGGACCCGATGGATGACGTGAGGCAATCTACAGGAAAATGTACCTTTTCTTGTTCGCCCAACTCAATACTGTTAATACACATAATACTGAGTTGTGAGACTTTTGAGAAATGAATCCAGTGACTTACTGGGGAGAAATCTCCTGGGACCCAGATTGAGCTCTGGCAAGAGTCGCCCTAGGTGGGTAAAGGAAAGCCTTCTGTGCCCTCTGGCCCAAATCCGGATTCACAAGTTACAGGAAAGGAATTTGTCCTAGCTGGTGGGTCCTGTGGTTTCAAAATACACGTCTTACCTTCTTCCATTTTTGCACTAGAAATAAGCATCTGTCTCAAATGCTTGATGAGCCCAGCCCAAGTAAATGAACTGTATGCCAGTGACTTCTCAGCCATCTGAGGAATGTTACGAAGACCCAACAGCTTGAATTCAGGGTGGGGAACTAAACTCTGCATCAAGTCTCCTAGAAAGAAGAAACAGCTCTGAACTAAATGACCTCGAACCATTGATATTCACTAAAAACATGTCAGGAATTGACTAGTGGGAACCAATTATAGAGTTGGCCCCAAAGGCCAAGATTGCTTAAATTCACTGTTGTTGAAAGAAGAGTTCAGGGAAAATGTGACTCTACGTGAGCTTCACTGAGCACTAGGGATTCAATGCACATTTGCCAAAGCTGAAATAATGGTTCAGAAATCAGAATTACTGGAAACCACTTTCTATTGATGGATAACAAAATACTTACAAAGGTTCCACTGCCTTTTCATTTAGAATGTCCACTAAGTACCCCTTGGGGATTTTCTTCCTAAAAAAAATATATTTACTTGCAAGAAAGATTTTAAAAATTGAGCAGGTGAACCATATGATCATGAAGTACTATAAACAGCCACGTAACTGTAGCACTCTAAAGCAAATTTCTTTTTTTACACCATCACAGGCAGAGAATGAGACAATGAATCAGATCTCAAGGTCTCGCGAATGTAATGAACCTACCTCTGAAAAGCAAGGAGTTAAGTGGGTTACGATACCTAATGGATTTCTTCGGTATTGAGGTGAACCTTCAGAGGAGGAGGTAGGCTGGAATATACTTCCCAGCTGATGTGCAATGACTTGATTTACATCCCTAAAGGAGATCTGTTTAATATTCATCAATCTAGCACAGATCTTGTGGATGGCATCATTTTCATGAACAAGGAGGGCATCTGAAGAGCGATATAGGTGAGAGAGAGTCAGAACTGAATTATAGTTCTGGACAATAACCTAGGGGCAAAAAAAAGGGCAAAAATGATTTCAGTGTACCTTTTCTTCTCATAATCATCCCCTTAATCAAAATATATTTTAATATTTCTCTTAAATGGACAACAGAGGTTCTTAGTGCCCCATTCTTACTGGAGAGAAATCTGATTTAAAAGACTAGAGAACAGTTTAAAAGTATTGACTGTATTTATCTTGGAGAAAAGGCTAAAGAATAACCCGTCAATGGCATTTACTGAGCACTCATTATGTACAATGTACCAGAATTAGACCCGCTCTCTGGATAACGGGTAGCTATTTCCCAAACCCACTGAAGACAACGGCAAGAGGAAAGTTCAGCTGAAATAATTTATACTGATTACAAAGGAGTCACTAAGGTTGGTAACTTAGGAATGGGTCACCACAGAGAATTTCCTTCCCTGGAGATCTTTGAACATAATGTGATTTTAAAAATAACAATAATAATAATAATAATAATAATAATGGTATTTGTTAAGTGCTTACTGTGTGCGAAGCACTGTTCTAAGCGCTAGGGTGGATACAAGGTGATCAGGTTGTCCCACATGGGGCTCACAGTCTTAATCCCCATTTTACAGATGAGGTAACAGGCACAGAGAAGTTAAGTGACTTGCCCAAAATCACACAGCCGACAAGCAGTGCAGCCGGGATTAGAACCCATGACCTCTGACTCCCAAGCCTGTGCTCTTTCCACTGAGCCATGCTGGGTGTTTTAGGACTCAGTACCTAGTCATCCGTGTGGGAAGGGGGCAAAGCCCGAACTAGGGGCAGGAGAATGAATTAGATAAATGATCCACAGCCAACCTAAATGTGGTGGGATCACATATATATATATGTATTAAGTGCTGGGGTGGGAAAATTCCACTTCCCCACGTTCTCCCTTCTAATTATACTGTGATCCTCATGTGGGAGACACACTGCCTGACCTGATGATCTTGTATCTATCCCTATGGACTGTAAACTTGTTGTGGCCACAGAATGTGTCTATTTATGGCTATATTGTACTCTCCCAAGCCCTTAATACAGTGCTCTGCACATAGTAAGTGCTCAATAAATTCAAATCCTTGCTTTTCAGAGGTAGGTTCATTATGTTCGTGAGACCTTGAAATCTGATTCATTGTCTCATTCTCTGCCTGTGATGATGTAAAAAAAGAAATTTGCTTTAGAGTGCTACAGTTACGTGGCTGTTTATAGTACTTCATGATCATATGGTTCACCTGATGAATTTTTTAAATCTTTCTTGCAAGTAAATATATCTTTTTTTGGAAGAAAATCCCCAAGGGGTACTTAGTGGGCATTCTAAATGAAAAGGCAGTGGAACCTTTGCAAGTATTTTGTTACCCATCAATAGAAAGTGGTTTCCAGTAATTCTGATTTCTGAACCATTATTTCAGCTTTGGCTGAAATATTTGACTGACTCTCTCCCCATCTTCAAAGCCCTACTAAAAACCTATCTTCTTGAGGAAGTCTTCCCTGACTAATCTCTCACCTCCCCACCCTATTTTCCTTTCCTTCTGTGCCACCTATGCACTTGAGCCCATTCCTCCCATAAGCACTTAGGAACTCACCTCTTCCCCACGGCACTTGCACACACATCCTTGTACTCGGTTGCCTCTCCAACTGTAATGTATTTTACTTGCTAGACTGGCAGCTCCTTGAGGGCAGGGATCACAGTACTGTACTTTCCCAAGTGTTTAGTCCTTGCTGTGAACACAGCAAGCGCTCTACAGATATCACGGATGGACTGCTTAACATGAAGCAGCACGGCATAGTGGATAGAGCACGAGGCCGGGAGACAGGTGGTCATGGGTTCTAATCCCAGCTCCGCCACTTGTCCGCTGTGTGACCCTGGACAAGTCCCTTCACTGGGCCTCAGTTGCCTCATCTGTAAAATGGGGTTTAAGACTGTGAGCCCCATGTGGGACAGGGATTGTGTCCACCGATTTGCCTGTACGCACCCCAGCGCACACAATAAGCGCTGAACAAATACCACAATATTGCAATTATTATAAATTAGACTTAAAGTGCTGTAAGAGTGTGCTCACACCTCACCAGTTCCGTACGGCCATATAACCTGGTTCATTATAAAAGAATTTGGATAGGCATCTCTTATATTCTGAGTGCTGAAAGCTCCCAGGCCCGATCCTGTGCCTCCGGCCATGCTCATCACGGTGAAAAATCCACCCAAGCGGTCACATTTCTCCACTTCCTTCTGAATCAGATTCAAGATGGATTCCTCATGCTTGGGTCCATGAACACTGTAACTGTATAGAGTAAAAGAAACAGGCAAATGTAAGTGGATTTATTATTTTTTTTAGACTAAGGCAATAGAGCAAATGGTGCCAGGTTTAGGGACTTGTTTGAATCAATCTGTCATATTTATTGAATACGATTGGGTGGTCTGCACACAGTAAGCACTCAAATACGACTGAATGAAATGAACACTTTGTGCAGAACACTGTGCTACGCAGGCATTTGGGAGAGCAAAAAACAGAATTAGCAGACACATTCCCTGACCACAATGAACTTACAGTCTAGAGGGGGAGACAGACATTAATACGAATAAATGGTTTCTATGATGGAGTCCACAAAAGCCAGACCACAGAAGGCTTTCCAGGCGCTGCTACTTGTAGACTAAGCAAAATGTAAGAGCTGATGCCTACTCATTTTTTTATGGTATTTGTTAAGTGCTCATTTTGTGCCAGACACTGTACTAAGCACTGGGGTAGATTCATGCTAATCAGGGTACACACAGTCCACATAGGGCTCACAGTCTGAATTCCCATTTTACTGACAAGGTAATAGAGACACAGAGAATAATAATAGTCATCATTATTATGGTATTTGTTAAGCACTTATTACATGCCAGCCACTGTACTAAGCGCTGGGATGGATACAGACAAACTGGGTTGGACAGTCTCTGTACTAAGCGCTGGGATGGATACAAACTGGGTTGGACCCAGTCTCAGTCCCCATTTTACAGTTGAGGTAACTGAGGCATAGAGAAGTGAAGTGACTTGCCCAGGGTCACCCAGCAGACAAATGGCAGAGCTGAGATTAGAACCCAGGCCCTTCTGAATCCCAGATCCACGCTCTATCCACGAGGTCATCAATCAATCAATCGATCGTATTTATTGAGTGCTTACTGTGTGCAGAGCACTGTACTAAGCGCTTGGGAAGTACAAGTTGGCAACATAAGGTCATGCCCTCATTTCCCTGTATATATTGCCCTCATTTCCTGTATATATGTTTGTACATATTTATTACTCTATTTATTTTACTTGTACATATCTATTCTATTTATTTTATTTTGTTAGTACGTTTGGTTTTGTTCTCTGTCTCCCCCTTTTAGACTGTGAGCCCACTGTTGGACTGTCTCTATAGACTCTGTCTCATATAGACTGTCTATATGTTGCCAATTTGTACTTCCCAAGCGCTTAGTCCAGTGCTCTGCACATAGTAAGCGCTCAATAAATACGATTGATTGGTTGATTATCCGCTTCAAGGAGCAGCCTGTTCCAACAGAAGCAGATTACGCAAATGTCCTTCCCCTTTCCATTCCCCCACGGCCCGGGGAAGGAAACAGGCAGTGGGAGAAAGACAACTGACCTGATGTCATCCCCTGATTGAACCGATGCCAATTCAGGAGTCGGGACGGGGACGGAGGCATCTGCGGAGCGATACAAACGCTTTATTTAGCCTCTGCCTTTGAGGAGAGGGAAGAAAGTACCTCAGTTCTGGAGGAGCTGGGAAAGTCCCGCAGCACATCTGGGCTCATAAACAGGGAGCTAAATTGCATATGCAGAGATGTGTGAGGGACCAGGAGCCAAGTTTTAAGGGAAAGTGCCAGAGAAGCAGCACTGGGCCCTTCTATCAATCAATCAATCGTATTTATTGAGCGCTTACTGTGTGCAGAGCACTGGACTAAGCGCTTGGGAAGTCCAAGTTGGCAACATCTAGAGACAGTCCCTACCCAACGGCGGGCTCACGGTCTAAAAGGGGAGACAGAGAACAAAACCAAACATACAACAAAATAAAATAAATAGAATAGATATCATCAATCGTATTTATTGAGCGCTTACTATATGCAGAGCACTGTACTAAGTGCTTAATATATATATATATATATATATATATAGAATAGATATAGAATAGATATGTACAGGTAAAATAGAGTAATAAATATGTACAAACATATATACATATATACAGGTGCTGTGGCGAAGGGAAGGAGGTGAGATGGGGGGATGGAGAGGGGGACGAGGGGGAGAGGAAGGAAGGGGCTCAGTGTGGGAAGGCCTCCTGGAGGAGGTGAGCTCTCAGTAGGGCCTTGAAGGGAGGAAAAGAGCTAGCTTGGCGGATGGGCAGAGGGAGGGCTTTCCAGGCCCGGTATATAGGTAGACTGTGAGCCCACTGTTGGGTAGGGACCGTCTCTCTGTGTTGCCAACTTGGACTTCCCAAGCGCTTAGTACAGTGCTCTGCACACAGTAAGCGCTCAATAAATACGATTGAATGAATGAATGGATGAAATCCTAGTGGAAAAAACGTGGGTCTGGGGTCAGAGGATGTTGGTTCTATTCCCAACTTCGCTATGTGTCTGCTGTGTGACCTTGGGCAAGTCACTTCAATCAACCGTATTTATTGAGTGCTTACTGTGTGCAGAACACTGTACTAAGCGCTTGGGAAGTACAAGTTGGCAACGTATAGCCCAACAGTGGGCTCACAGTCTAGAAGGGGGGAGACAGAGAACAAAACCAAACATATTAACAAAATAAAATAGAATAGATATGTACAAGTAAAATAAATAAATAAATAGAATATGTACAAATATATACCTATATACAGGTGCTGTGGGGAAGGGAAGGAGGTAAGACTTCACTTCCCTGTGCCTCAGTTATCTCATCTCTAAAATGGGGATTAACATGTGGGATATGTTCTGTGTCCAACCTCTCTCAAGCACTTAGTACAGTGTTCTGCACACAGTAAGTGCTCAATAAATACGATTGAATGAATCTACCCTAGCGCTTATTAGTAGAGTGCATGGCACGTAATAAGTACTTAATAAATACCATAAAAATAAAAAAAAAGCAAAAGATCCAGGGAGAGCTTTGCATTATTGGGCCGGCTTTCATGCTCTTTTAACCCTGAATTGACACAACCTTGTTCTCTATTGTGCATTTGTACAATTCTTATTGCAGTTAAACCTTTACATCGATAATAACTAGGTTTATTTATCAAAGTAAAATATTTTCTGCCTCTAATATAAAGAGGAAAGGCTTGCAGGGTTGTCCTCTGGGGATTCATGCCTATTTCCTGGGGCCAGGCTGACTTAGGAGGGGTTAGGATTTGGAAATCTTGTTCCAAACTCATCAATCCCAGCCTCCATAAAAGGACTGACTGGTTAGAGGAATTCCCAGTGACTCCAAGCTTTTGGAAAGGGCAGTAGTGTTAACGTCGAGGCGTGGGATGGCCACGACAATATTCCTGTTGGGAATCATTCAATCAATTGCATTTATTCAATCGTATTTACTGAGCGCTTACTGTGTGCAGAGTATGAAGCACTAAGTGCAGAGCACTGTACTAAGCACTTGGAAGAGGACAACAAAATTAGCAGGCACATTCCCTGCCCATGACAAGCTTACAGTCTAAAGGGGGAGGAAGACATTAATATAAATAAATACATCATTTATAATATATTGTTTTAAGATATGTACGTAAGTGCCGGGGGGTTAGAGCGAATATCGAATGTCTGAAGAAGCAGCATGGCTCAATGGAAAGAGCCTGGGCTTTGGAGTCAGAGGTCATGGGTTCAAATCCCAGCTCCACCAATTGTCAGCTGTGTGACTTTGGGCAAGTCACTTCACTTCTCTGGGCCTCAGTTACCTCATCTGTAAAATGGGGATTAAGACTGTGAGCCCCCCGTGGGACAACCTGATCACTTTGTATCCCCCCCAGCGCTTAGAACAGTGCTTTGCACATAGGAAGAGCTTAATAAATGCCAACATTATTATTATTATTATTAAAGATCACAGATGGAAGTGCAAAGATGATGCAGAAGGGAGAGGGAGCTGGTGGGCGGGGGGAAGAGGGCTTAATGGGGGAAGGCCTCCTGGAGGAGATCATCATCATCAATTGTATTTATTGAGCGCTTACTATGTGCAGAGCACTGTACTAAGCGCTTGGGAAGTACAAATTGGCAACATATAGAGACAGTCCCTACCCAACAGTGGGCTCACAGTCTAAAAGAGCGTATCTTTTGGGAAGGTGATTGTCTAAGATAAAACTTCTGTGTTTCAGTGAAGGTGGTTGAGGACTCTGCCTTGGTGAGGCCTTCAATCCCATTTGGTTGGAACGGACATGTTGTATTGGGGTGAAATCAAACCACTGCTTCTGAATCATAACGATGATAAGTCCTTTAAATTTTGATCATTCAGCCCTCCATAATAATAATAATGATGATGGCATTTGTTAAGCACTTACTATGTGCAAAGCACTGTTCTGAGCGCTGAGGGATACAAGTTGATCAGGCTGTCCCGCGTGGGGCTCACAGTCATCCTCCCCATTTTACAGATGAGGTCACTGAGGCCCAGAGAAGTGAAGTGACTTGCCCAACGTCACACAGCAGACATGTGGCGGAGCCGGGATTCGAACCCATGCCCTCTGACTCCAAAGCCCAGGCTCTTTCCACTGAGCCACGCTGCTTCTCTTAGCACCTTACATCTTACATCTCTTACATCTCCACATGTAGCACCGCTGCAATATTTGTAACTATTCTTACCCATAGGCCCAGTTGTTTCCAGAACCTTCTTTTTGACAGAAATGTGAGTGACTGCCGTATCTCCAGTTGCCAGACTGAGCAGCTTTAGACAATGTTTGACTTATCACTTTAGGCTCCATATCGACAAGAACTGCCCGGGCAACTGGAACTAGAGGAAATACGCATGAATTTTTTAAATGAGCCCTACCTACCTTGTTTAAAAAAGACTTTACATCAGATAGCATTCACCTCACCCAATAACCTCACTTTTAAATAGACTCGTACACCTTTCCAGGAAAGAAGGGTTTTAAAATCAAGAATCACTTTCCCCAAAGGCTTGTAACCTCTTACACGGTAACATACTGAATCTTAAAGTAGAAATGAATGGGAAAAAGCAGAGCAAAATCATAAAAAACACTTCTTTACATCACACTTGAAATTGCTAGAATATCTTTTTCTAAACTAGAAACACTATCAAAGTTCGGTCTCACGGACACCGTTCTCTCCTGGTTCTCCTCCTCTCTGGCTGTTCCTTCTCGAACTCTTATGCAGGCTCCTCCCCTGCCTCTCACCCCCTAAATGACAGGATCTCTCATATGTCAGTTCTGGGTCCCCTTCTATTCTCCATCTATACCCACCCCCTTGGAGAACTCATTCTTTCCCACAGCTTCAACTACCACCTCTACATGATGAATCCCAAATCTACACCTCCAGCCCTGACCTCTCCCCATCTCTGCAATCTCACATTGCCTCCTCCTGCCAGAACATCTCTACCTGGTTGTCTCAGGAGCACCGTAAACTCAATATCTCCCAAAATGAACACCTCACCTTTCCTCCCAAACTCTCTCTTCCCTCCCATCATTGCTGACAACGCTACTATCTTCCCAGTCTCACAAGCCCTCAATATTGGCATTATCCTTCACTCATTTCTCTCCTTCAACTGATATAAATTGCTAAATCTGATAGATTTTACCTTCCCAATGTCTCCAGAATTCACCCCCTTCTTTCCAAACTGCTACCACACTGCTGAAGTACTTGTCGTATCCCATCTTGATACCTGCATCATCCTCATCACTGACCCCCTTGCTTCCACATTTTCCTCTCTCCAGGCCATACTTCACTCTGCTGCCCACATCATTTTTTCTAAAAAAACATTCTGTGTGCATCTCCCTATGCCTCAATTACTTCCTATGGTTGCCCAGCCATATGTCCACGTCCAGCAGAATCTCCTCACTGTGGGCTTTAAGGCTCTCAATCAGCTCCTTTCTACATATCCTCGCTTCTCTTCCACTACGACCCAGCCCACAAATTTCACTCCTTTAATAACAACTCCTCACAGTTCCTCACTCCCGTCTCTCCTACAATTGACCCCTTGCTTGTGCAGTGAAATGCCTTTCCTTTTCACATCTAACAGACCTCCACTCTCCCTATCTTCAAAGCCTCACTAATGCCACAGTTCTACCAGGAAGCCTTCCCTTACTAACCTGTCATCCTTTCACCCTATTTTCCCTCCTTACTGCGTCACCTATTTATTTAGTCCAATTTTCCCCTGCCCCCACAGAACTTATGTATATGTCCCTATACTTGGTTGCTTCCCTTTAGAGGGGGATTTTTTTCCCAGACGCTTGCTAGTGAAGAGGACATACTTTTATCACTTCCTGATGTCCTACGTCAGTTGAAATCCAAAGGAAAAATAAGCAGACACAGCATGAGTTGACAAGATCTGGGAACAAACATACCTCCACTTTTCTCCTCGGTGAAGAAACGTTCTTTGCCAATCTCCTGATATGCCTCATTTTCCCTCTTAGAGCACAACCCGTGAGCACTGTGCACATCGCTGCACAGAGCATCAAACACTTCAAAACCAATCTGATTGCCACACTGACCAAGCTGGACTGTGACGAGCGACATATCCGTTATCGATGTCAGCTTATTTCTACAGAGAACACAGATAAGAAGAGTGTAAATAAATCAAAGTTTGGAAGCAGTATCACAGGTGCAACTGGAAAAGAATAAGTGCATATTGAGAACCAGCTCATCATAAAAGCACACAGTTTTGGTTCAAGTGAAAGGAAAACAGAACTTGGAAAGTTTGTGGTTGATCTTGGAAAGGGTGAACAGGAGAATATCCAAGAGAATCAAAACATCTAGAGGAGAAACTTGAAGAATCAGGTAGAAAATGTTGAGAGGAGACTCCCGTCAGCAGTCTACAAATCTATAAACAGTGGTTATGTGGTTTGGATAACACTGCTGTTGAGGGAAGAAAGTAGATGCGTAGTACAACAAAAGAGATTTAGATTTAATAAGGGACTTTTTTAATATTGTCAAGACTGTGAAATTCTGAAGATACTGGGATCCCCTTCCCTAAAAGCTTTCAAGGGCAAATTAGATTAGCCAACGATAAGGATAAATTGTTTCTGCACTACAGCATGGGCTTTGCATAAAAAACTCCTGAAATCCCCTTCTACCACTATTATTCTTTCTGTTTAAACAATCTACGATGATTGCTTTTTTTTTTTTTGGACTGGTTCCTCAAAACTGAAACATATTGTTCGGAAAGCCGAAAGGCGGTAGGTACTTGCTATAACAAACGTCATTAGAGCTACAATTTTTTTTTAAATGGTATCTGTTAACCACTTATTATATGCCAGGCACTGTATTAAGTTCAGGGGTGGTTATAAGCCAACTGGGTTGGACCCAGTCCCTTTCCCACATGGGGCTCTCAGTCTTAATCCCCATTTTATTTATCTATTCTATTTTATTTTGTTAGTATGTTTGGTTTTGTTCTCTGTCTCCCCCTTTTAGACTGTGAGCCCGCTGTTGGGTAGGGACTGTCTCTCTATGTTGCCAATTTGTACTTCCCAAGAGCTTAGTACAGTGCTCTGCACATAGTAAGCGCTCAATAAATAAGATTGATGATGATGACGATGATTTTACAGATGAGGTAACAGGCATAGAGAAGTGAAGTAACTTGCCCAAGGTCACACAGCAGACAAGTGGCAAGACAGGGATTAGAACACAGGTCCTTCTGACTGCCAAGCCTGGGCTCTGTCCATTAGGTAACACGCTACTTGTTGGGCATCATCATCATCATCAATCGTATTTATTGAGCACTTACTATGTGCAGAGCACTGTACTAAGCGCTTGGGAAGTACAAATTGGCAACATATAGAGACAGTCCCTACCCAACAGTGGGCTCACAGTCTAAAAGGGGGCAGCAGCTTCAGGGGACCAAACTGTGGGCAAAGGAGGCTCCTCATTTCTATTCTGGGCTCTAACTACCTGGCCCGGGGCCCTCAGTAAATCCCACCACAATCCTGTCACGGAGGAGGGAAGGGCCTATGATTTAATACCCCACCCCAGGCCCATGGCCAGACTTCTTAATAATCAATACTTCCTAACAATACTTAATCTTTCCAGGTCTCCTGGCCACGATTTTTCTGGATTGGGAACATCTCCTCTCGGTATCCCAAAAGAGTTAAAACATCAGGAAGCCGAAGGGTCTGTTCGGAGCTCCAGCGCTAACTCAGAAGTGAACCCCCCCATCTCCATCCCCCCATCTTACCTCCTTCCCTTCCCCACAGCACCTGTATATATGTATATATGTTTGTACATATTTTTTACTCTATTTATTTTATTTGTACCTATCTATTCTATTTATTTTGTTAGTATGTTTGGTTTTGTTCTCTGTCTCCCCCTTTTCGACTGTGAGCCCACTGTTGGGTAGGGACTGGCTCTAGATGTTGCCAGTTTGGACTTCCCAAGCGCTTAGTACAGTGCTCTGCACATAGTAAGCGCTCAATAAATACGATTGATGATGATGAGCCAGCTGGCTGCAAGATCTTTGGCAGGTAGCAGTGAGTAAATCTTTGCTGGAAGCCTGGAACCAGTGAGAACCTGACTAGCAGGTTAGCTGTCCAAGAGGCCTGGCTAGTAATACCTTGTCCTACTAGTCTTACTGATTTTCATTTTGCTCAGGGTGACATCCATACGCAGTTTCGACTGACAATCTACGCGGAGGCTTACTCCCAGCATCTTTCTTGGCAATTTCTGCCCATGTAATTACACAGAATTAAAAATACAAGCAGGCCGTCGGCATTCCAAGAAACCACCAGGCTCCTAGGGAGGCTGTCAGTCGGTCGTATTTATTGAGCGCTTACTGTGTGCAGAGCACTGTACTAAGCGCTTGGGAAGTACAAGTTGGCAACATATAGAGACGGTCCCTACCCAACAGTGGGCTCACAGTCTAGAAGGGAGAGGCAGACAACAAAACAAAACATGTGGACAGGTGTCAAGTTGTCAGACCAAATAGAATTAAAGCTAAATGCTCATTAACAAAATAGAATAGTAAAATATGTACAAGTATCCTGCCTGCCTTTTAAAACACAACCTACTTCATCTCTGCACCTTCTTCTACACCACATACATCCATCTTATTCCTGTGGATGGGTCGCTGAGGTTCATTCATAGGCCACCCTTTAAAAAAAAACCCTCCAAAATTCTCAGATTCTTTTAAAACCTTTGGCGATAATATGAAATTAGTGAAGAAATTTTTCTCTATTAATTTTCTTGGGGGTCTGACATTGATGGCAAGTTTTATTGGAGGTGAGTATTCCAAGGATTAGGGAGAAGGGAGATGGAGAGAATGAGACACAAAACCATGCAGATGCTCCAACCCTTGTCCTCCCCTACCAAAATGCCCATGCCAGGGCTAAGCTTTGATAACAATGAAAATAATGTATAATTACGTCTTGGGGAATTACCAAATGCTACCATAAAGATTTGAGGCTTCGTGCCTACTCCCAATCAGGTAATTCAGTACACCAGGAAGTGCAACATCATGATATTGCCATTAATATTAACAAAAGACCTCACGGGCTACACGCATATATTTGTTATACGTTCCGGCCAAATCGTCCTGGGGTAAGCAATGTTCCTCCCATTTTACAAACAAAAATTCAGTCAGTTCTAAAATGTATGTTTTTCACTAAGCGATAGACCTTCCTGTGACTGGATAAAACACAATGGTGTGTCAGAAGAAACAGCTGCGTGCATGTGAATGGTATTTTACACAAGGTGAGAACCAGTGTGAGTTTTCCTATATGCCACAAGAGAATCCAACTCCCAAGTTGGAGAACTGACAACACAGCCTCCCATGAATTCACTGATGTTTAAAAGTCATATCATTAAAGGAGATCCCATGAAACAGATCACAATGGACTACTAATTAGATCGATCGTGGTGAGCAAAAGATCCAATCACATCGACATTTAGTTCAGAAAATATTTTGAAAAGATGCTAAAGTATTTCTCTTGCTTAATATTCAATAATCATTTCATAAAAGATTAGCGGATTGTTTAGATTGTTATTCCAGTGATGTTAATACTGTCCATTTCTTAAAACAAGTGAACCACCACTATGCAGGCTTAAGGCTATCTCTTCCTTCCTAATTTCGTATTAGTTGAAGGTCCACACATCCCTCCACGTTGAACCCACCACACTTTTGCAATTTCCAATAATGATCCTTAGTGTTGCCTGCAAGAGTCCACAAAGATAATAATCCTTCAAAAATCTACGGTAGACGTCATTACGCAAGGGAACAAAAATGCGTTTCTCCTCTTACCCAAATATACTTGCTTTTTCACTAGAAGGATAATTCCAACAACTGAGTTATTTCTTCACTGATTTTCAAGAAAAGGTTAGGAACATCCTTCTCAGAGAATCCTCTAAAGAATCCTCCCTGAAGTTACTGTATAAACAAAACAAATTTGATTTATAGAGTCAGTATGGCTTAAGGGAAAAAAAAATCACAGGATGGAGAGTCGAGAGACCAGGGTTCTAGTCGCGGCTCTGCCACTTGCTTGCTGTGTGACCTTGGCAAGTCACAACTTCCGGGATCCTCAGTTTCCTCGTCTGTAAAATGGGGATAAAATAACCTCTACTTTCTCCCTCTGAGACCCTTGTGGGACAGAGACTGTTTGATTACCTTGCACCTCCATCTTGGCATAGTGCCTGGCACATATTAAGCACTTCATAAATAATACCATTATTATTATCTGTTACGGGGAATAAGACACAAAATCAGTTCCCTGTCAATCTCATGTGCCAGCTTCTAATTTTGAGCCTAGGGATAAACGGGAAGCAGGGCTACAGAATTACTTATTTCACTGAAAAAAAGCTTAAATAGATTAGCTGTGCTTTATCCACTGGGCCGTGCTGTTTTCCTAATGCTCTTTCCTTTGGCTCAAGCATTCCCCCTTCGCTGGCTTACTTCCCCGCCATTATTCTGTCTTTCCTTGATGGGTGGAAAGTGGTGGTGGGGACGGCCGGGGGACGACGACGTCCCCGTTGTCCACTCACGCTTTCTCAGTCTCTGATGTAGACTGATTTAGACTCCGATTTAGACTGTGAGCCCACTGTTGGGTAGGGACTGTCTCTATATGTTGCCAATTTGTACTTCCCGAGCGCTTAGTACAGTGCTCTGCACATAGTAAGCGCTCAATAAATACGATTGATGATGATGATGATGATGTACACTCACTCTATCTCGGTTCCTGTCCACATGGCCCTTCTCTTCTCAATTTACACTCCCTCTTTTGAGAAACTCATACACTCCCACAATTTCAACCGCCACCTCTACGAGTCTGACCCAGATCTACCTCATTAACACAGCCCTTTCTCCTCTTCTGCAAACTCCCGTTTCCTTCTGTCTCCAGGACACTGACTACGTGCTCTACCATCACCTGAATCACCTCACTTCTCTCACCTTCCTTCCCAGAGAAGCAGCGGGGCTCAGCGGAAAGAGTCCGGGCTTTGGAGTCAGAGGTCAGGGGTTCGAATCCCGGCTCTGCCACTCGTCCGCTGTGTGACTTGGGGCAAGTCACTTCACTTCTCTGGGCCTCATCTGGAAAACGGGGATGAAGACCGTGAGCCCACGTGGGACAACCTGATCATCTTGTATTCCCCCCCAGCGCTTAGAACAGAGCTTTGCACATAGTAAGCGCTTAATAAATGCCATTATTATTATTATTATTATTCCCAAATCCCCTCCTTCCCCTAACTTTCCCATCGCAATCAAACAGCACACCAGCCCCCGCATCTCTGGAGCCAGTAACCTTGGCATTTTCCTTGACCGCATCCACTCTTTCCACCCCGCCGTACTCAGTCTGCTGCTAAATCATGCCAGTACTTTGGCCACATTTCCAGGATCCACCCCTTCCTTTCCTTCCAATTCGCCACCAAATCAATCTAAGTGTGTGTCATATCCTGGCTTGATTACCACATCATCCTGATGACCGGCCTCCCTGCCTCCAGTCTCTCCCCTCTCCAGACCAAAGTTCACCCTGCTGCCGGATCATTTTTCTAAAATGTCATTGTGCACATATCTCCGTACTCCTCTCCACCCATTCCTCTCCACATCATCATCAATCGTATTTGATTGACTGTATCGTATCAATCGGATCAATCACATCAAGCAGAAACCCCTGACAGCTGGCTTTGAGGCACTGACTCCACTCTCTCTCCTATTTATCCACTCTCTTCTCCCACTACACCCCAGCCAGCGCTCTTTGATCTTAACTACTAGCTCCCCTCTGGACTTCATTCCGGATTCTCCCACCAATGAGTGAGTGAATGAACGAATGAACCCATGACCTTCCGATCTGTCCATCATGATGATGATGGCATGTTCATTCATTCATTCAAATCGTATTTATCATATATCATATGATATCATATATCATATCATATCACACACATCACTGTGTGCAAAGCACTTGGGAGAAAGCAATATAACAAACGGACACATTCCCTGCCCGCAATGAGTTTATCGTTTGGAAAACTGTATGTGTTGTGACAAGCACTAAGCGCTAGACTGTAAGCCCGTTGTTGGGAAGGGGCCGTCTCCATATGTTGCCGACTTGTACTTTCCAGGCGCTTAGTCCAGCGCTCTGCACACAGTAGGCGCTCAATAAATACGACTGAATGAGCGAATACAAGGTGATCAGGTTGTCCCACGTGGGGCTCACAGTCTGAATCCCCATTTTACAGATGAGGGAACTGAGGCCCAGAGAAGTGAGGTGACTTGCCCGGGGTCCCACAGCAGACGAGAGGTGGGGTCAGGATTAGAACCCAGGCCCTTCTGATTCCATTCTGATGGTCCCTCACCCCCCTGTGCCTGCTCTCATTACCTCCAAAGTCCTTCTGAAATCACAACTCCTCCACGAGACCTTACCGATTCCTTTCTAATCTTCTCTGCCTATATCAATCAATCAATCGTATTTATTGAGCGCTTACTATGTGCAGAGCACTGTACTAAGTGTATATTCTGACACTTCGGCCCTCCTGTGCCACCCAAGCACTCACAACCTCCCACAGAACTTAAGTACATATTCTACTCTATTCTTCCCTTCATCCTCCTCATCATCAGTCATATTTATTGAGCACTTCCTGTGTGCAGAGCACTGGACTAAGCGCTTGGGAAGTCCAAGTTGGCAACATCTAGAGACAGTCCCTACCCAACAGCGGGCTCACAGTCTAAAAGGGGGAGACAGAGAACAACACCAAACGTAGTAACAAAATAAAATAGAATAGATATGTACAAGTAAAATAGAGTAATAAATATGTACAAACATATATACATATATACAGGCGCTGTGGGGAAGGAGGTAAAATGGGGGGGATGGAGAGGGGGACGAGGGGGAGAGGAAGGAGGAGGCTCAGTCTAACTACAGCTCCCTTCATCATCATCATCATCAATCGTATTTATTGAGCGCTTACTATGTGCACAGCACTGGACTAAGCACTTGGGAAGTACAAATTGGCAACATCTAGAGACAGTCCCTACCCAACAGTGGGCTCACAGTCTAACGGGGGAGACGGAGAACAAAACCAAACATACTAACGAAATAAAATACATAAATACATAAATAGAAGCTCCCTTCTAACTACAGTGCCCCGCTCACAGTAAACGCTCAACGAAAACGACTGAATGAACTGCAATTTATTTTACTGTCTCCCCCGCTCGACTGCAAAGACGAGGATCTATAAGTTCTATACTCTCCCTAATATTTAGTGCAGCATTACGCACTGCACAAATAGGCACTCAATAAATATGAATGATTGAGGCAGAAACTCCTCACCCTGGGCTTCCAGGCTGTCCATCCATCCCCTCGCCCCCTCCTCCGTCACCTCCCTTCTCTCCTTCTCCAGCCCAGCCCGCACCCTCCGCTCCTCCGCCACTGATCTCCTCACCGTTAGGCCTCGTTCTCGCCTGTCCCGCCATCGACCCCCGGCCCACGTCACCCCCCGGGCCTGGAATGGCCTCCCTCTGCCCACCCGCCAAGCTAGCTCTCTTCCTCCCTTCAAGGCCCTGCTGAGAGCTCACCTCCTCCAGGAGGCCTTCCCACACGGAGCCCCTTCCTTCCTCTCCCCCTCATCCCCCTCTCCATCCCCCCACCATACCTCCTTCCCCTCCCCACAGCACCTGTATATATGTATATGTTTATACGTATTTATTATTCTATTTATTTATTTATTTTACTTGTACATATCTATTCTATTTATTTTATTTTGTTAGTATGTTTGGTTTTGTTCTCTGTCTCCCCCTTTTAGACTGTGAGCCCACTGTTGGGTAGGGACTGTCTCTATATGTTACCAACTTGTACTTCCCAAGCGCTTAGTACAGTGCTCTGCACACAGTAAGCGCTCAATAAATACGACTGATGATGATGATGACGGACTGACCTTCTATTGGAGACTTTCCCCATTTTTTTTTGCTCACAATCCCCCCTCAGTGAGGCCTGTCACCCTGTCTTCTAACCTCCTTCCATCAGACCCTGCGGATATACTCTGGGCAGAGACCCGAACTCGGCTCTTAGGAACACGTCCAACATCTGGCAACTCGAAGGTAGGCGGATCACACCGAAACTTTCGGGATTTGCTGCAGGACTACATGCCTGCGGCGCTGGGGAGAATACGGGGATTTATTAAAGCGCTTACTACATGCCAACCACCGTTCTAAGCGCTGGGGTAATAATAATAATGGTATTTGTTATAATAATGATAGCATTGATTAAGCGCTCACTATGTGCAAAGCACTGTTGCAAGCGCTGGAGAGGTTACAAGGTGATCAGGTTGTCCCACGGCGGGGCTCACAGTCTTAATCCCCATTTTACAGATGAGGTCACTGGACCGTCTCTCTATGTTGGCAACTTGTACTTCCCAAGCGCTTAGTACAGTGCTCTGCACACAGTAAAAGCTCAATAAATACGATTGAATGAATAAATGAGGCACAGAGAAGTTAAGTGCCTTGCCCGAAGTCACACGGCTGGCAAATGGCGGAGCCGGGATTTTTTTTTTTTTTGATAGCATTTATTAAGCTCTTACTATGTGCAAAGCACTGTTCTGAGCGCTGGGGAGGTTACAAGGTGATCAGGTTGTCCCTCGGGGGGCTCACAGTCTTCATCCCCATTTTACAGATGAGGGAACCGAGGCCCAGAGATGTGAAGTGACTTGCCCAAAGTCACACAACTGACAAGTGGCGGAGCCAGGATTTGAACCTATGGCCTCTGACTCCAAAGCCCGGGCTCTTTCCACTGAGCCACAATGCTTCTCAACTTGTACTTCCCAAGCGCTTAGTACAGTGCTCTGCACACAGTAAGCGCTCAATAAATACGATTGAATGAATGAATGTTCTAAGCGCTGGGGGGAGGAAATACAAGGATATTAGGTTGGCCTACGGGGGCTCACAATCTAATCCCCATTTTACAGATGAGGAAGTAATAATAATAATAATGGCATTTATTAAGCATTTACTATGTGCACAGCACCGTTCTAAGCGCTGGGGAGGTTACAAGGCGATCAGTTTGTCCCACCTGGGACTCCTAGTCTTCATCCCCATTTTCCAGATGAGGTCACTGAGGCCCAGAGAAACGAAACCACTTGCCCAGGGTCACGCAGCAAAGTGGAGGAGCGGCATTAGAACCCACGACCTGGGACTCCTCTCCATCCCCCCCGCCTTACCTCCTTCCCTTCCCCACAGCACCTGTATATATGTATATATGTTTGTACGGATTTATTACTCTATTTATTTATTTATTTTACTTGTCCATATCTATTCTATTTATTTTATTTTGTTAGTATGTTGGGTTTTGTTCTCTGTCTCCCCCTTTTAGACTGTGAGCCCACTGTTGGGTAGGAACCGTCTCTATGTGTTGCCAACTTGTACTTCCCAAGCGCTTAGTACAGTGCTCTGCACACAGTAAGCGCTCAATAAATACAACTAATTGATTGATTGTACTTCCCAAGCGCTTAGTCCAGTGCTCTGCACACTGTTAGCGCTCAATAAAGACGATTGATTGATTGATTGTACTTCCCAAGCGCTTAGTACAGTGCTCTGCACACTGTAAGCGCTCAATAAAGACGACTGATTGATTGTACTTCCCAAGCACTTAGGACAGTGCTCTGCACACAGTAAGCGCTCAATAAATATGATTGATTGATTGAACTTCCCAAGAGATTAGTACAGTGCTCTGCACAAAGTAAGCGCTCAATAAATACGATTGATTGATTGTACTTCCCAAGCGCTTAGTACAGTGCTCTGCACACAGTACGCGCTCAATGCGATTGATTGTACTTCCCAAGTGCTTAGTACAGTGCTCTGCACACAGTAAGCGCTCAATACGATTGATTGATTGAACTTCCCAAGCGCTTAGTACAGTGCTCTGCACACAGTAAGCGCTCAATAAATACGACTGATTGATTGTCCTTCCCTAGCGCTTAGTCCAGTGCTCTGCACACAGTAAGCGCTCAATAAAGACGATTGATTGATTGATTGTACTTCCCAAGCGCTTACTACAGTGCTTTGCACACTGTAAGTGCTCAATAAAGACGATTGCTTGATTGTACTTCCCAAGCGCTTATTAGTCCAGTGCTCTGCACACAGTAAGTGCTCATTAAATACGATTGATTGATTGTACTTCCCAAGTGCTTAGTACAGTGCTCTGCACACAGGAAGCGCTCAATAAATACGACTGATTGATTGTACTTCCCAAGCACTTCGTACAGTGCTCTGCACACAGTAAGCGCTCAATAAAGACGATTGATTGATTGATTGTACTTCCCAAGCGCTTAGGACAGTGCTCTGCACACAGTAATTGCTCAATAAATACGATTGATTGATTGATTGTACTTCCCAAGCGCTTAGCACAGTGCTCTGCACACAGTAAGCGCTCAATAAATACGATTGGTGGATTGACTGTACTTCCCAAGCGCTTAGGACAGTGCTCTGCACACAGTAAGCGCTCAATAACTACGACTGATTGATTGTACTTCCCAAGCGCTTAGTCCAGTGCTCTGCACACAGTGAGCGCTCAATAAATACGACTGATTGATTGATTGTACTTCCCAAGCGCTCAATAAATACGACTGATTGGCTGTACTTCCCAAGCGCTCAGGACAGTGCTCTGCACACAGTAAGCGCTCAATAAAGACGACTGATTGATTGTACTTCCCAAGCGCTTAGGACAGTGTTCTGCCCGTAGTAAGCGCTCAATAAAGACGACTGATTGATTGAACTTCCCAGGCGCTTAGTACAGTGCTCTGCACACAGTAATGGCTCAATAAACACGATTGATTGATTGTACTTCCCAAGCGCTCAATAAATACGACTGATTGATTGATTGTACTTCCCAAGCGCTTAGTCCAGTGCTCTGCACACTGTAAGCGCTCAATAAATACGACTGATTGATTGTACTTCCCAAGCGCTTAGTACAGTGCTCTGCACACAGTAAGCGCTCATTAAATACGGTTGATTGATTGCACTTCCCAAGCGCTTAGGACAGTGTTCTGCCCGTAGTAAGCGCTCAATAAAGACGATTGATTGATTGAACTTCCCAGGCGCTTAGTACAGTGCTCTGCACACAGTAATGGCTCAATAAACACGATTGATTGATTGTACTTCCCAAGCGCTCAATAAATACGACTGATTGATTGACTGTCCTTCCCAAGCGCTTAGTCCAGTGCTCTGCACACTGTAAGCGCTCAATAAATACGACTGATTGATTGTACTTCCCAAGCGCTTAGGACAGTGTTCTGCACACAGTAAGCGCTCAATAAAGACGATTGATTGATTGCACTTCCCAAGCGCTTAGGACAGTGTTCTGCCCGTAGTAAGCGCTCAATAAAGACGATTGATTGATTGAACTTCCCAGGCGCTTAGTACAGTGCTCTGCACACAGTAATGGCTCAATAAACACGATTGATTGATTGTACTTCCCAAGCGCTCAGTAAATACGACTGATTGATTGACTGTCCTTCCCAAGCGCTTAGTCCAGTGCTCTGCACACAGTAAGCGCTCAATAAATACGACTGATTGATTGATTGTACTTCCCAAGCGCTTAGGACAGTGCTCTGCACACAGTAAGCGCTCATTAAATACGGTTGATTGATTGTACTTCCCAAGCGCTTAGGACAGTGCTCTGCACACAGTAAGCGCTCAATAAAGACGATTGATTGATTGAACTTCCCAGGCGCTTAGTACAGTGCTCTGCACACAGTAATGGCTCAATAAACACGATTGATTGATTGTACTTCCCAAGCGCTCAATAAATACGACTGATTGATTGATTGTACTTCCCAAGCGCTTAGGACAGTGCTCTGCACACAGTAAGCGCTCATTAAATACGGTTGATTGATTGTACTTCCCAAGCGCTTAGGACAGTGCTCTGCACACAGTAAGCGCTCAATAAAGACGATTGATTGATTGAACTTCCCAGGCGCTTAGTACAGTGCTCTGCACACAGTAATGGCTCAATAAACACGATTGATTGATTGTACTTCCCAAGCGCTCAATAAATACGACTGATTGATTGACTGTCCTTCCCAAGCGCTTAGTCCAGTGCTCTGCACACAGTAAGCGCTCAATAAATACGACTGATTGATTGATTGTACTTCCCAAGCGCTTAGGACAGTGCTCTGCACACAGTAAGCGCTCATTAAATACGGTTGATTGATTGTACTTCCCAAGCGCTTAGGACAGTGCTCTGCACACAGTAAGCGCTCAATAAAGACGATTGATTGATTGAACTTCCCAGGCGCTTAGTACAGTGCTCTGCACACAGTAATGGCTCAATAAACACGATTGATTGATTGTACTTCCCAAGCGCTCAATAAATACGACTGATTGATTGATTGTACTTCCCAAGCGCTTAGTCCAGTGCTCTGCACACTGTAAGCGCTCAATAAATACGACTGATTGATTGTACTTCCCAAGCGCTTAGGACAGTGCTCTGCACACAGTAAGCGCTCATTAAATACGGTTGATTGATTGTACTTCCCAGGCGCTTAGGACAGTGCTCTGCACACAGTAAGCGCTCAATAAATACGATTGACGATTGATTGTACTTCCCAAGCGCTCAATAACTACGACTGATTGATTGATTGTACTTCCCAAGCGCCTAGGACAGTGCTCTGCACACAGTAAGCGCTCAATAAATACGATTGATGATTGATTGTACTTCCCAAGCGCTCAATAAATACGACTGATTGATTGACTGTCCTTCCCAAGCGCTTAGTCCAGTGCTCTGCACACAGTAAGCGCTCAATAAATACGACTGATTGATTGATTGTACTTCCCAAGCGCTTAGTACAGTGTTCTGCACACAGTAAGCGCTCAATAAAGACGATTGATTGATTGCCTCCCAAAGTGGGGCTCTTTTTCTCTTGGCTGGGCCCCCCCCACCCTGCCCTCTTGTTCTGAGCAGGACTAAACTTCCATCATCATCATCATCATCATCAATCGCATTTATTGAGCGCTTACTGTGTGCAGAGCACTGGACTAAGCGCTTGGGAAGTCCAAGTTGGCAACACATAGAGACACATTCCAGGCCCCGCTACTCACTGCCAGCAGCAGCAGGGAAGAGGAGGCCAAAACCACGGCAAAATCAACCAAAAAAAGACATTTCCCGCTCGCAACCGGTAACCTAGGCAACCGCTTAAATGTTGCAGGCGTCGCAGTCAACGCGCATGCGCCCACCCGTCCAAGGGGGATTTTTTTTTTTTTTTTTTTGCCCTTTCCCTCCCCAAGTCGTACGCATGCTCCATTCCCACACGGCGGCTTCAGAGCCCTACTACGCATGCCCGCCCCGCGCAACCTCACAGGCCGCGCTGCGCAGGCTCCGTCTCCAGCGGCAGCTGCAGGTGGCCTGGTGCGCGTGCGCAGGGCGCCCAGGCGGAGAGTGCGCATGCCTACCCCGCACAACCTCACAGGCCGCGCTGCGCAGGCTCCGTCTCCATCGGCAGCTTCAAGTAGCCTGATGCGCGTGCGCGGGGCGCCCTAGGCGGAGAGTGCGCGTGCGCGGGGCGCCCAGGAGGAGAGTGCGCATGCCCACCCCGCATAACGTCACAGGCCGCGCTGCGCAGGCTCCGTCTCCATCGGCAGCTTCAAGTAACCTGATGCGCGTGCGCGGGGAGCCCTAGGCGGAAAGTGCGCATGCCCACCCCGCATAACGTCACAGGCCGCGCTGCGCAGGCTCCGTCTCCATCGGCCTCTTCCGGTGGCCTGATGCGCGTGCGCGGGGAGCCCATTCGGGGAGTGCGCATGCCCACCCCGCACAACTTCACAGGCCGCGCTGCGCAGGCTCCCTTTCCCTCGGCAGCTTCAAGTAGCCTGATGTGCGCGTGCGCGGGGCGCCCAGGCGGAGAGTACGCATGCCCAGTCCCCCTCACTGGCGCGGCTTCACGGGGCGGCGTGCGCATGCCCACGCCGCACAACGTCACAGGCCGCGCTGCGCAGGCTCCGTCTCCATCGGCCTCTTCTGGTGGCCTGATGCGCGTGCGCGGGGAGCCCATTCGGGGAGTGCGCATGCCCAGTCCCCACCCTTGGCGCGGCTTCACGGGGCGGCGTGCGCATGCCCGCCCCGCACAACGTCACAGGCCGCGCTGCGCAGGCTCCGTCTCCATTGGCAGCTTCAAGTAGCCTGGTGCGCGTGCGCGGGGCGCCCAGGCGGGGAGTGCGCATGCCCAGTCCCCACCTTGGCGCGGCTTCACGGGGTGGCGTGCGCATGCCCGCGCCGCACAACGTCACGGGCCGCGCTGCGCAGGCTCCGTCTCCATCGGCCTCTTCTGGTGGCCTGATGCGCGTGCGCGGGGAGCCCATTCGGGGAGTGCGCATGCCCAGTCCCCACCCTTGGCGCGGCTTCACGGGGCGGCGTGCGCATGCCCACCCCGCACAACGTCACAGGCCGCGCTGCGCAGGCTCCGTCTCCATCGGCAGCTTCAAGTAGCCTGGTGCGCGTGCGCGGGGGCGCCCAGGCGGGGGAGTGCGCATGCCCAGTCCCCCACCTTGGCGCGGCTTCACGGGGTGGCGTGCGCATGCCCGCCCCGCACAACGTCACAGGCCGCGCTGCGCAGGCTCCGTCTCCATTGGCAGCTTCAAGTAGCCTGGTGCGCGTGCGCGGGGCGCCCAGGCGCGGAGTACGCATGCCCAGTCCCCACCTTGGCGCGGCTTCACGGGGTGGCGTGCGCATGCCCGCGCCGCACAACGTCACGGGCCGCGCTGCGCAGGCTCCGTCTCCATCGGCCTCTTCTGGTGGCCTGATGCGCGTGCGCGGGGAGCCCATTCGGGGAGTGCGCATGCCCAGTCCCCACCCTTGGCGCGGCTTCACGGGGCGGCGTGCGCATGCCCACCCCGCACAACGTCACAGGCCGCGCTGCGCAGGCTCCGTCTCCATCGGCAGCTTCAAGTAGCCTGGTGCGCGTGCGCGGGGCGCCCAGGCGGGGAGTGCGCATGCCCAGTCCCCACCTTGGCGCGGCTTCACGGGGTGGCGTGCGCATGCCCGCCCCGCACAACGTCACAGGCCGCGCTGCGCAGGCTCCGTCTCCATTGGCAGCTTCAAGTAGCCTGGTGCGCGTGCGCGGGGCGCCCAGGCGCGGAGTACGCATGCCCAGTCCCCACCTTGGCGCGGCTTCACGGGGTGGCGTGCGCATGCCCGCGCCGCACAACGTCACGGGCCGCGCTGCGCAGGCTCCGTCTCCATCGGCCTCTTCTGGTGGCCTGATGCGCGTGCGCGGGGAGCCCATTCGGGGAGTGCGCATGCCCAGTCCCCACCCTTGGCGCGGCTTCACGGGGCGGTGTGCGCATGCCCACCCCGCACAACGTCACAGGCCGCGCTGCGCAGGCTCCGTCTCCATTGGCAGCTTCAAGTAGCCTGGTGCGCGTGCGCGGGGCGCCCAGGAGGGGAGTGCGCATGCCCAGTCCCCACCTTGGTGCGGCTGCACGGGGCGGCGTGCGCATGCCCGCCCCGCACAACGTCACGGGCCGCGCTGCGCAGGCTCCGTCTCCATCGGCAGCTTCAAGTGGCCTGATGCGCGTGCGCGGGGCGCCCAGGCGCGGAGTACGCATGCCCGGTCCCCCTCTTGGCGCGGCTTCACGGGGCGGCGTGCGCGTGCGCGAAGGCGGCGGCGCTGGTGGGGTCGGGGCAGGGCCCGGCGGCCGGTAATGGCGGCGGCGGCTGCTGCTGCTGCTGCTGAGGCGGCGGCGGCGACGGCCTGGAGGCCGAGCCCATGAGGCGGCGGCGACGACGACGACGGCGGCAGAGGCGGGACGGTTTGCAGCCAGCGCCGGACTCGCTCAGAGGCGGGGCCGCCCAGGCCATGGCGGGCGTCTTTGACATCGACCTGGACCAGCCGGAGGAGGCGGCGGCGGGCTCGGAGGAGGACGAGCTGGAGGACGGGGTGAGGGGGACGGAGGGACGGGGGGGGGGGGGCACTGGGGGGGGAGGGGCCCGCCGGCCCCCGCCCACGGTAAATACCACCGAATGAATGAATGAGAGAGTCAGAGGTCGTGGGTTCGAATCCCGACCCCGCCGCCCGTTCAGGCTGCGTGACTGGGGGCGAGGCGCTTCGCTTCTCTGGGCCTCGGTGCCCTCCTCCGGAAAATGGGGGTGAAGGCTCCGAGCCCCCCGCGTGGGACAGCCTGTTCACCTTGTAGCCTTCCCCCCCCCCGCCAATTCTTAGAATAATGTTTTGCACACAGTAATCGCTTACTAAATGTCATTATTACTATCTGGGCCTCAGTTCCCTCCTCCGGAAAATGGGGGTGAAGACTCTGAGGGCCCCCCCCCCAGCGTGGGACAGCCTGTTCACCTTGTAGCCTCCCCCCCCAATTCTTAGACTAGTGTTTTGCACATAGTAAGCGCTTACTAAATGTCATTATTATTATCTGGGCCTCAGTTCCCTCCTCCGGAAAATGGGGGTGAAGGCTCCGAGCCCCCCGCGTGGGACAGCCTGTTCACCTTGTAGCCTCCCCCCAGCGTTTAGAATGGTGTTTTGCACATAGTAAGCGCTTAATGAATGTCATTATTATTATCTGGGCCTCAGTTCCCTCCTCCGGAAAATGGGGATGAAGACTCTGAGCACCGCCCCCCCCGTGGGACAGCCTGTTCACCTTATAGCCTCCCCCAGCGCTTATAATAGTGTTTTGCACATAGTAAGCGCTTAATAAATGTCATTACTATTATCTGGGCCTCAGTTCCCTCCCCCGGAAAATGGGGGTGAAGGCTCTGAGCACCTCCCCCCCACCCCCCGCGTGGGACAGCCTGTTCACCTTGTAGCCTCCCCCCAGCGCTTAGAATAGTGTTTTGCACATAGTAAGCGCTTACTAAATGTCATTATTATTATCTGGGCCTCAGTTCCCTCCTCCGGAAAATGGGGGTGAAGACTCTGAGCCCCCCCCCCCCCCCCCCCCGCCGTGGGACAGCCTGTTCACCTTGTAGCCTCCCCCCCCCCCCCCCAATTCTTAGAATAGTGTTTTGCACATAGTAAGCGCTTAATGAATGTCATTATTATTATCTGGGCCTCAGTTCCCTCCTCCGGAAAATGGGGATGAAGACTCCGAGCGCCCCCCGTGGGACAACCCGATCACCTTGTAGCCTCCCCCAGCGCTTAGAATAGTGTTTTGCACATAGGAAGCGCTTAATAAATGTCACTACTATTCTCTGGGCCTCAGTTCCCTCCTCCGGAAAATGGGGATGAAGACCGCGAGCCCCCATGTGGAACAACCCGCTCACCTTGTAGCCTCCCCCAGCGCTATTATTATTATTCCCAGGGCCTCAGTTCCCTCCTCTGGAAAATGGGGATGAAGACTCTGAGCCGCCCCCCCCCCCCCCCCGCCCCCGCCGCCGTGGGACAGCCTGTTCACCTTGTAGCCTCCCCCCCCCCCCCAATTCTTAGACTAGTGCTCTGCACATAGTAAGCGCTAAATAAAAGCCGTTATTATTATCATTATCTGGGCCTCAGTTCCCTCCTCCGGAAAATGGGGATGAAGACTCTGAGCACCCCCCCCCGCGTGGGACAGCCTGTTCACCTTGTAGCCTCCCCCAGCGCTTAGAATAGTGTTTTGCACATAGTAAGCGCTTAATAAATGTCATTATTATTATCTGGGCCTCAGTTCCCTCCTCCGGAAAATGGGGGTGAGACCGCAAGCCCCCCGTGGGACAACCCGATCACCTTGTAGCCTCCCCCAGCGCTTAGAGCGGTGCTTTGCACATAGTAAGCGCTTAATAAACGCCACCATTATTGTTCTTTGGGCCTCAGTTCCCTCCTCCGGAAAATGGGGATGAAGACCGCGATCCCCCCTGTGGGACAACCCGATCACCTTGTAGCCTCCCCCAGCGCTTAGAACAGTGCTTTGCACATAGTAAGCACTTAATAAATGCCACCATTATTATTCTCTGGACCTCAGTTCCCTCCTCTGGAAAATGGGGATGAAGACTCTGAGCCCCCCCGTGGGACAACCCCATCACCTTGTAGCCTCCCCCAGCGCTTAGAACAGTGCTTTGCCCATAGTAAGAGCTTAATAAATGCCACCATTATTATTCTCTGGGCCTCAGTTCCCTCCTCCGGAAAATGGGGATGAAGACTCTGAGCCCCCCCCACCCCCACCCCCATGGGACAACCTGTTCACCTTTTAGCCTCCCCCAACTCTTAGAACAGTGCTTTGCACATAGTAAGCACTTAATGAATGCCATTATCATTATTACTATCTGGGCCTCAGTTCTCTCCTCTGAAAAGTGGGGATGAAGACTCTGAGCCGCCCCGTGGGACAACCTGATCACCTTGTAACCTCCCCCAGCGCTTAGAACAGTGCTTTGCACATAGTAAGTGCTTAATAAAAACCACTATTATTATAATTCTCAGGGCCTCAGTTCCCTCCTCTGTAAAATGGGGATGAAGACTCTGAGCGCCCCTGTGGGACAACCTGTTCACCTTGTAGCCTCCCCCAATTCTTAGAATAGTGCTTTGCACATAGTAAGCACTTAATAAAAGCCGTTATTATTATTATTATTATCTGGGCCTCAGTTCCCTCCTCTGGAAAATGGGGATGAAGACCACGAGCCCTTCTGTGGGACAACCTGATCACCTTGTAGCCTCCCCCAGCGCTTAGAACAGTGCTTTGCACATAGTAAGCGCTTAATAAATGCCATCATCACCTTCCCCCACCTCCAACTTCAGTCGCCCTTCGGTTTTCTCCGCGCCCATCCCGTTTAGGGAGCGCCCAGCTGTTGGAAGTGACAGCTGAAACTTGTCCAAGCGCGACTGCCACCGCCACCGCCGCTCCCTCGCATTATTTCATTCATTTAATCATACTGATTGGATGCTTCCTGGGTGCAGAGCACTGCATTAATCAATCAATCAATCGTATTTATTGAGCACTTACTGTGTGCAGAGCACTGTATACTAAGCGCTGGGGAAGTCCAAGTCTGCAGCAGAGACAGCCCCTCCCCACCAACGGGCTCAAGTCTAGAAAAGGGGAGACAGACAACACCACCAACCATGTAGACAGGTGTCAAAACCGTCAGAATAAATAGATTTATAGCTATGATTTAGAGAGCCAAAGGGCCGGGCCCCCATCTTCTCAACTTTTTTTTTTTTTAAAGCTACTTCCAACGTAAAGGGAATTCCTAGTTCGTTTTTCCCCAGTTGGAGACCAGCAATGCCCTTTTTTTTTTTCCTTCACTATTTTCCTCTCAAATCTAAGCGTTGGAAAAAAAAAAAAAAGGTACTGTTGACAGCTGTGATTTGGCTTGCCAAAAATACTTTTTTAAATTTTTGATCGCGGAGTTCATTCGGTTGTATTTTTGGAGTGCTCACTGTGTGCAGAGTACTGTACTAAGCGCTCGGGAAGTACAAATGGGCAACATATAGAGACGGTCCCTACCCAACAACGGGCTCACATTCGTTCATTCAATCGTATTGATTGCTTCGTGTGTGCAGAGCACTGCACTAAGCGCTGGGGAAGTATGTCAGCAACATTTAGAGACAACAGCGGGCTCACAGTCTAGAAGGGGGAGACAGACAACAACACCAAACATGTAGACAGGTGTCAAAACTGTCAGAATAAATAGATTTATAGCTGTGATTTCGAGAGCCAGAAGGCCGGGCCCTCATTTTCTCAACTTTTTTTTAAAGCTACTTTCATTCATTCATTCATTCAGTCGTATTTATTGAGCGCTTACTATGTGCAGAGCACTGTACTAAGCGCTTGGGAAGTACAAGTTGGTACTTCCAACGTGAAGGGAATTCCTAGTACGCTTTTCCCCAGTTGGAGACCCGCAATGCCCTTTTTTCTTTTCTTCACCATTTTCCTCTCAAATGTAAGCGTTGGGGGAAAAAAAAGGTGGTGCTCGAAAATACTTGTTTTAATTTTTGATCGAGGAGTTCTTTTAGCCGTATTTATGGAGCACTTACTGTGTGCAGAGCACTGTACTAAGCGCTTGGGAAGTACAAATGGGTAACATGTAGAGACGGTCCCTACCCAACAACGGCTCGCATAATGATAATAATGGCATTTATTTAGAGCTTACTATGTGCATAGCACTGTTCTAAGCACTGGGGAGCTTACAAGGTGATCAGGATGTCTCACGGGGAGCTCACAGTCTTTAATCACCATTTTACAGATGAGGTAACTGAGGCACAGAGAAGTTAAGTGACTGGCCGAAAGTCACACAGCTTGACAATTGGCCGAGCCGGGATTTGAACCCATGACCTGTGACTCCAAAGCCCGTGCTCTTTCCACGGAGCCACACTGCTTCTCACATTCATTCATTCAATCATAATTATTGAGTGCTTACTGTACTAAGCGCTTGGGAATTACAAATGGGCAACATGTAGAGATGGTCCCCACCCAACAACGGGCTCGCAGTCTAGAAGGGGGAAAACAACAACACAAAACAAGTAGGTTGTGAACGTCGGCGTGAGCGCTTCTTTACCGTAACGGGGGGATGCTAAATTTAGGATTTTGTTCCTCTGAACGGAGTTAATTTTACCTTTCGTGATAGCCACGTGTGTCGGGTTTAGAATGCTGTTTGGTTTCAGAACCGGCTGGGTTGAACTGCCCCAACCTGGGGTTCAGACTTGCTGCTTTTGTGTTGTAGAAAATGTAAAAACCGATCGTTTTGGTGGTTAGAAAAAGTGGCAGTTTTCAGGAGATGCTGTTACCGTAGATGAGAGCATAAGCTATCAGTTGATATCACTTGAAAAAAGTATTAGTCCTTTTTTAGGTATTGGTTTAAAGCTATATCTCTATGTTTAGAGAGAGATCGTTTCCGTTCATACTGAAAAATCAATATATTGATGGTAAGAAGGGTTCAGTCAATCAGTGGTGAGGGCTTACTGTGTGCAGGGCACTGTACTAAGCGCTTAGGAGAGGACAATACAACAGAGTTGGTAAACGTGCTCTCTGCCCAGAAGAATCCTACAGTCTAGAGGGGGAGACGGACATTAAAATAAATTGTGGCTATGAACATATGTACTCTGAGGCTGAGGGTGGAGTGCAGAACAAGTGCCTAGGCAATGCAGAAGGGAGAGGAGTAGGGGAAGATCTCTTGGGGGAGATGTGATTTTAGTAAAGCCTTTGAAGATGGGGAGAGAGGAGGTCTGTCATTTAAGAAGGGTGAGGGGTCAGTGGCCAGACAGACAAGATCGAGGTCCATTGAGGAGGTTGACGTTAGAAGAACAAAGCGTGCGGGCTGGGATGTCGTAGCAAATCAGTGAGTTAAGGAAGGAGGGAGCAAGCTGACTGCTTTAAAGCCGAGGGTAAGGAGTTTCAGTTTGATGAGGAGGTGGACGGGCAACCCCTGGAGGTTCTTGAGGAGTGGGGAGACATAGACTGATTTCTATTTTTTAGAAAAGTGATCCACTTAGAGTGAGGTATGCACTGGAGTGGGGAAAGTCAGGAGGCAGGGAGGTCAGGGAAGAGGCTGAGGTAGTAATCAAATGGGATATTCTCAGTGCTTGGATCAGCATTGTATCAGGATGGAGTGGGAAGGGTGGATTTTAGTGATGTGAAGGCAGAATCAACAGGATTTGGCGATGGTTGGAATAGGTGGGTTGAATGAGCGAGATTACTTGCGGATGATGTGAAGATTATGGGCTTGTGAGATAGGGAGGATAGTGGGGTCGTCTGTAGAGGTGGCAAGATGGGGAGGACGTGGTTTGGGTGGGAACATGAGGAGTTGTGTTTTGGTTTGAAGTCACTGAAGAGTTAGCAAAAGAGTGATCCTTTTTTGCATTCTCTCCCTTGTTTTTCCTCTGAACTCCAAAAGTAAATGCTTTAGTGCTAAAGCAGTGAATGAGACCTGAGAAATCTGTTGATATTGCCGACTGATGCTGAACATCTACACCACTCAATCTCTCTGTGTGTCAACTTCCTTGTCTGCAACCTGGGAATAATAACATTCACTTCCTACCTATCAATCCCCCATAGTTAACATTTAAAGGATGACATCTTTAAAGATTTGTGCTTGTTGGAAGGGGGCATTTAAATTAAGGATGGATTTACTTTTTTTTTTCATTATAATTGAGCATTATCAAATTTCGTAGTCAATGTATGAGTAGGGAAGACGTTTTATAACTCTAGGTGACAGCACTTATGTACATATCCATAATTTATTTTAACGTTTCCCCCCCCCCCCCGTAGACTGTGAGTTCCTTATGGACAGGGAACATGTCCACCAACTCATATTGTACTCTTCCAAGTGTGTAGTACAGTGCTCAATGAAAACCATCGATTGATTCAAGTACAGGAACTTTAGTGGTAGGGCTCTTATAGCTATGCACCTGCAGTATCTTGGGCATTAAAAAAACAAACAAAAAGCAAGAACAGTATCACCAGCATGCTGAACTAGCAGCTCAGGAGGTTGAGAAACTTAAATGCTAAAGTCACTAAAGAGAAAGCTCTGATGATTTTAACAATAGTTGAGACACTAGGAAAGCTTTGTAACTTTATCAATCACTAATAACAAGGACTAAGTTCTGGCAAGCACTCTACTAAGGTCTGGGAAGAATCCATGTATTACAGTGTATGAAATTGAATTTGTTTTCATTATATTGCTCAGATCAGTGAATTCCTTTTGTTCATGTGCCAGACCATTTCAAATATCAAAGTCTATATAGTCTTGTTTCCATTTTAATTTCTAGAATAAAATACCTGCTCTCTATGTCCATAGATTTTTTTTTTTTTAAATAGCATAAAATCAGTTGAGGTATTTGATACTTCCTGCCTGGTTGAGGATGACAGTCTGACTTCAGAATTAATCTCGTCATGTCATTCATTCATTCATTAAGCTCCTTGTGGGCAGGGAATGTCTCTGTTTTATTGTTCTCTCCCAAGTGTTTCTTACAATGAGCACAGTAAGCGCTCAGTAAATAAGCATTGGCAGAGCACTACACCAGGTGAGTGGGAGAGTACAGTAAAAGTAGAAGTTCGGAATTGCAAGTCCATGCTTTCAGTTTATAGAATAAATCAAATCTTTCTGCCAGTAGATTTTTTTTTTATTAAGCAGCTGCCCAGTAGCAAGTGCAGAGGATTCAAACCCATAGACATCATCCGTTGTCGCACAACTCCACAATTGAGGTTGCTTCCTAAGAATGAAGGTTTTGATAGTGCCGCACATTTTATAGGTGGCATCTTGGCTTGAAGAGCCGAGCAAGTGTGGCTTAGTGGAAAGAGCATGAGCTTGGGAGTCAGAGGATGTGGGTTCTAATCCCAGCTCCGCCACTTGTCTGCTGTGTGACCTTGGGCATGCCGCTTAGCTTCTCTGTGCCTGTGACCTCATCTGTAAAATGGGGATTAAAACTGAGCACCCCACGTGGGACAACCTGATGACCTTGTATCTACCCCAGCGCTTAGAACGGTGTTTGGCACATAGTAAGCGCTTAACAAATACCATAATAACAATAGTAATAACACTTAACCGTAATCCCACTGAAAATGCAGCATTTTGTTCTAGGAATTCCTGGACTTAAAAGGAAGAGCAAAAATGATTAAGGGAATAAAAATGAAAAATATCAGGAGAAAAAGGTACCTCTTGCCTGGCTGATTGGGAACCTAATTTACCAGGGAAGGACATTTTTTAGGATGGCTCTAGTATGGAACTATGAGTGCAAATTAATTGGAAAATTTTCCCAAAGTAACATGCACTGGGTTATGAAAATGTAGAAACCCCTTGGCTTGTTTTGCGAACCCAAAATTAGAAAAAATTCAAGAAAATTTAATTTAAAAATCAGGCAGGTATGTGAACTGAGTGTTCCCAACCCCATTTGGCCTGCTGCTAATCTAGGAGAGTTTAATTTTAATCATAAAGGATACTTAGACGAAATACTGTTTTCTAAAAACGTTAAGCCTAACAAGAGTAAACCAAAGTTCCTGATAGGATAACTTGAAGAGCTGCGTCTTAGAGAAGCCGTGTGGTTTAGTGGATAGAGGAAGGGCCTGGGAGTTATAAGCACCTGGGTTTTAATCCTGGCTCTGCCACTGGTCTGCCGTGTGACCTTGGGCAAGTCATTTCATTTCCCTGTGCCTCCGTGACGTCATCTGTAAAATCGGGATTAAGACTGAGCCCCATGTGGGACAGGAGCCATGTCCAACCCGATTTGCCTTTATACCCTCCTAGTGCGTAGTTCAGAGCGTGGCACATAGTAAATGCTTAACAAGTACCTCAGTTATCTTATACCAGGCATTGAAGGGATACAGATTTGGTCGAAAGGTTCAGGAGGCTAGGGCACAGAAAGAAGAAAAATAGCACTTTCAAACTTGCAGAATTGGAAAAGCCGAAGAGAGTAAGTGACTGCAGAGTGAAAGGAAGTTACCATAATGCCAAAATAGAAAGCTTTACTTCAGCTCTGTGACTTGGCATCCTCAGTTAAAACAGGATGATGGAGGTGGCAGTGGATCATAGAAAAGAAGTACGGGCCTCAAGTATTTCTGCTCCGAAATAACAGTGGAAACTTTTGGCACTGCTGCAGTTGCAGGTGGTGGTACAGGTCTAGCTAGCTCAGGAAATGAAACACAGCCACGGGGCACAGAACTTGTGAGTGGAGAGTTGATTTTAAAGCGTAGTTATCTGTTAACCACACAGGGACTTTTTAATCACAAGTGATCCTCCAACCATAGTGTTAGAGAAATTTAATAGAGAAGCTTGCAGAGAGGTGTGTGATGCCAGTTGTCTCTTCTGCAAGTCTTTAATACGAAGTGAATTTATAGGATTGACTGCCATCCGTGGGCAGTCCGAGCAGAGATGGCGAAAGGAAAGGTTGTGAAGTTTCCGGGACAGCTAGGCCTAGGCATGATGCTGGGACTAGTGCTGTTCTGTTCTACTTACCCTGCCTTCAGTGCTAGTAAATGATCATTTAAAAGGTATTTTTCATAATTTAGGCTTTTTCCCCCCCAACGTTTTCTCAAGAAGAGAAGCGGCGTGGCCTTGTGGACTGAGGGTGGGCTTGGGAGTCTGAAGGACCCGGGTTCCAGTCCCGGCTCAGCCACTTGTCTGGTGTGTGACCGTGGGCAAGTCACTTCACTTCTCTGTGCCTCAGTTACCTCATCTGCTGGGGAAGCAGCATGGCTCAGTGGAAGGAGCACGGGCTTTGGAGTCAGAGGTCAGGGGTTCAAATCCCGGCTCCATCAATTGTCAGCTGTGTGACTTTTGGCAAGTCATTTAACTTCTCTGTGCCTGTTACCTCATCTGTAAAATGGGGATTAAGACTGTGAGCCCCCCGTGGGACAACCTGATCACCTTGTGACCTCCGCAGCGCTTTGCACATAGTAAGCGCTTAATAAATGCCATTATTATTATTATTATTATTATTATTATTATTATTATTATAAAATGGGGGTTGGCCGTGAGCCCCATGTGGGACATGACTGTGTCCAACCCGATGAGCTTGTATTTACCCCAGCGCCTGGCACCTAGTACGCACTTAACAACTACCGTAAATCTAAAATAAAATAAGAACTGTGCTCATTTCCCACAGTGTAAATAGTCATCTAATAGTAATCGTCACCGTCCTGATTGTGTCTGAATTGGCAACTTTTGCTGGAAAAGGGAATGTCAACAAACAAGGTCGTATTATATTTAGATAAAACATAGTTACGAATCTAGAAAGCATTTAATGTCAGTCGCTGAGTCAGTGAGAGTAAAAAAGGTTTTCTGGTCTTTTTCCACAACTAAAAAAATATATTTAAGGATAGTAAGTATTTGAGATAAATAATACTGTATTCCAGTGTATCTCTGTTTACATTTGCTTATTGGCTCTAGTATATTTTGTGTGGGCCTACCTATGCATCTAGTTTCTACATGGGTTTGTCTCCCCATGTGAGCACAGAATTTACTTTCCTAGTTTCCCTCTATTCATCAGTGTTTTCATCGATCTCTCTCAATGTAAAGTGACCAGGATTTCACAGAAACCTTTCTCCCTTCCCTCTCACCAATGAAAGCTTGCAGGATTAACGGGAGTTTTGTTAACCGTAGAGGGATGATCTGTCAGATATGAAGGGGGAGGGAGTTCCAAGGCAGAGGCAGGATGTGGGCAAAGGGGTCAGAGAAGAGAGACAAGATTAAAGATAGAGTGGGTAGGTTAGAGGAGCGAAGTGAGCGGGCTGGGTTGCAGTAGGAAATCAGTGAGATGTTACTAAAGAAGTAGGGCGGCGGGAGAAGTCTTGACTGTTATTTTGAAATCCATTTTAAATGTCTGCCCCTCTAGGATGGGAGTAGTCCAGTCTTAGTGAGTAAGTTAGCCAAAGTACGAGAGGCAATAGCAGCAGAGCCATGGTGAGAGAGGATCCAGGGTGGAGGAAACAGACTGATGGAAATCTGATGTATTTAACGTCTGTACTTTTACCCTGAGGAAGTGGATAGTGGGTCTGGGGAGGATTTTGAAGAGAGCAGTAATGGTCAAATGCTTGAGGGGAGGAAAGAAAGTTGATTCTGAAAAACAAAACATTTATTTTGATATATTTTGATACAAGTTGTTCTCCACAAATAACATTTCTGTCTCCCCTTCTAGACTGTAAGCTCATTGTGGATATGGAAAATGTGTGTCAACCCTAGTATAGTGTACTCTCCCAAGTGCTCAGTACAGTGTTCTGCACACAGTAAGCACTCAGTAAATATAATGGATTGATAAGGCAGTATTGCATCTAGTAACTTCATAGCAATGAGTTCAGTCAGTGAATTGTGAGAAGCAGCAAGGCCTAGTGGATTAGAGCACGGGCTTGGACATCAGAAGGACCCGAGTTCTAATCCCAGCTCGGCCTTTTGTCTGCTGTATGACCTTGGGTAAAGTTAACTTCTCTGTGCCTCAGTTACTTCATCCGTAAAATGGGGATTAGGACTGAGTGCCCCATGTGGGACATGACTGTGTCCAACCTGATTAGCTTGTATCTGTCGCAGAGCCTAGTACAGTGCCTGGCATGTAGTAAGTCCGTAACAAATACCGTAAAAAAAATTGTGAGTTATTAGGAAATTCCATAATCCTTTAGAGACTTTGTCCAGTGGGACTATTTTTCAAAAGCACTAACTAGGGAGACAGTTACATAATAATTTGCAGATAGGAGGAAGAAATGGTTGAACAGTATAGCGTGTTAATTGAAATGTACGAAGGTGCATCGAGAAGTTGGGAGGATGTAACTGGGAAGAAGAAACATTAATTAAAGGAAGTCTTCTTGGGGGACTTCAGTTTTAGTGGGCTTTCAGTCACTTAGTCCAGTATGCTGGACACAGTAAGTGGTCAATAAATACCACTCACTGACTTTCAGCAGGGCTTTGAAGATGAGGAGAGTCGAGTTTCTGTGGGTTTGAAATGGTGAGGGAGTTTTAGACTGGAAGAGGGGCATGACTCAGGGGTTGGAGGTGGGGCAGTCGGAAAAGAGACACAAGGAGAAAAGTGACTTGGGAGGAATGGAAAGGGTGAGTTGGGATACTGGAAGAGAACAGTGGGAGTAAGCAAGTGGAATTCCTTAAAGTCGATGTTTAGGAGTTTGTATTTGAGGAGAGATGAGCAAAACAGTGTTTTATGAAGTTGATTTGAGCCAGAGTGATTAAAGTGGAGTGAGGCGAAGTGAGCTGGAAGCAGGAAATCTCTTGACCTGTCAGCTGTATTTTGAAGTAGAAATAGCCCTGACAAATTCTACCATCCAGGAATGAACTTCGGCACCCTTCACTTTGAGGACTGTAGCAGAATTTTGTCCAGGAAAACTCTTAGACATTGGGACTCTTACTTAATTATCTTTAACTAAACCCAATATCAAAGCCACCCTGGAGTGGTTGGGGAAACTTCAGTCTATGTAAATCAGTGGATTTAGTCACTCATGTTTGGAATTTGGTGGTCTTAGTTTGTAAAATTACATGGAAAGAAATAGGTTTTTATGAATGAGTATAGGGTGTAGTAATTTTTTATACATTTGAATCTCATGTTGGAGTGCTTTGATTGATTGATATGCCATAAAATTTAAAATGTGGAAATTTAGGGTGCTTTAGGATTCTGCCAATTTTTTTTCTATAGAATTTATTCATTTTGCAGTAATTTGGGGGGATGTTATATTATCTTCTACAGCTGACTATTTTTAAATGCATAGAATTTCTAGGCTGGCAGTCTACACTTTGCATTTTTTAGATTTGTGCGTGACATGGGTATATATATAATGTACCTCTGTGATGTTAGTGATTTTTTTTTTCTAATTTATTTTCAGGGTCAAATAAGTGAAAGTATGGACCATGGAGGAGTTGGACCATATGAATTGTAAGTTCGTACTAGGGCACATTTTTTGGGGGGGTTGGGGAAAGGAGGGGTGTTTGTCAGGCACTTATTATGTTCAAGGCATTAAAGCACCAGGGTAGATAGAGACTAATCAGGTTGGACATAGTTCATGTTCCCGATTTATACCCGATTTATAGATGAGGTATAGAGAAGCACAGAAAAGTTAAGTGACTTGCCTGAGGTCACACAGCAGGCAAGTGGCAGAGCCAGGATTAGAACCCAAGTCCTTCCGACTCCCATGCCTGTGGCCTATTTGAACTGCCTTTTATTACATTCTTAGTAGAACTCAACTATCTAAGATGACATCAATTGTCAATATTGGTAAATATTTCTACATGGTAAAATTTACTCTATTTCCTGAAAATAAGGTAACACCCAAAATTGAATAGCTAGGCAAGTACTTCACCCAGTATTTAGTTAATTTGGAGTTGAAGGGCTGGGTGTATTATATTACCATTTCATTACAAGATTGGGCTGTGCAGATAGAATGTGGTTCACTCAGCTCTATAATGTATTTTCTTCATTGAAGAGTTTTGGGTAGAATAATTCTGAGAATTTAGGGAGTGTTCCTCTGACAAAGCACATCTATTTTGAAAAAACACCACATAATATCAGAAGAAGCAATTTTGCTTAAGGGCAAGTCTTCAGCCAAGGTGTAAGTACTGTAACCTGCAGGGTTCTTCAGGAACATTAATTACCTGGGTTATAATTCCATATCTGCTCTCATCCGGCTCCGTGATCTTGAGCAAGTCTCTTAATCCCTCTATGTTTCCTCATCTGTAAAATGGGGTGGTAATGCCTACCTTACGTGCTCCTACCTGAGGAGCAGCCTGGTTTAGGGGGTAGAGCACGGGCCTGGGAATCAGAAGGACCTGGGCTTTAATCCCAGCTCCGCCACGTTTGCTGTGTGACCTTGGGCAAGTCACTTAACCTAATCTGTAAAATGGGGATTAACAGTGTGAGCCCCATGTGGGACAAAGGACTGTGTCCAACCTGATTAATTTGTGTCTACCCCAGTGTTTAGGATAGTGCTTGACACACAGTAAGCGCTTAACAAGTACCACAGTTAGTATTACTACCTTAAAGGGATGTTGTGAAGTTGAAAAGAGAAAAGCAGTGTGAAAGTGCTTTTGAAATAACAGTACCGTTCAATCAATCAATCTGTTGTATTGAGCGCTTACTGTGTGCAGAGCACTGTACTAAGTGCTTGGGAAGTACTAGTTGGCAACGTATAGAGACAGTCCCTACCCAACAGTGGGCTCACAGTCTAGAAGGGGGAGACAGAGAACAAAACCAAACATATTAACAAAATAAAATAAATAGAGTAGATATGTACAAGTTAAATAAATAAATAAACAGAGTAATAAATATGTACAAACATATATACAGGTATATATACAGGTTCAAGGTATTAAAAGTACTTCAAGGTATTATCAAGAATTTTTACTGCGTATTATCTTAACCGTATTAGCGAGAAAACACGGGTTCTAATCAGCTGTTCTGTAATGTGAAATCATCTTTGTAGCATATTTTGAACTCAGCTCTTCTATCTGTGATTCCTGTGGTTGCAGTTGCAGGAGAGTGAGCAAGCTGCCTTTGCTCTCCCTCGTTCTCAAATCTGAAGCTTCCCTTCCTTCCCTTTGTCTTGCTTGTATTTCCACCTCATAACTTCCTGAGAAGTTACCAGGGAGATGAAGATAATGTAGCTTTTTGTCAACTAGCTTGGCTCTGCTTTTCTCCCCAGGGGCATGGAACATTGTGAAAAATTTGAAATCTCAGAAACTAGCGTGAACAGAGGGCCAGAAAAAATCAGACCAGAATGCTTTGAACTACTTCGCGTACTTGGTAAAGGGGGCTATGGAAAGGTAAGGAGTAATGCTTTAACTGCATCTGAACACCATAGTAGTAGTAGTTGCAGTAATATTTATTAAGCCCTTACTGTGTGCAGAGTACTATACTAAAAGCAGGGAGAGAATACATTAGACTCGATCCTCAAGGGGCTCACAGTCTAAAAATATAAGTAAAGAGAAGAGGCTGGAGACAGGCAGATCAGGAATGATAAAACATTAAAACCCGACGCAAACGGATACACAAAATTTAAAAACAAAATCATTGGGATGCTGTGGCTAGAGGAGCGGAATTTTTGGTTCCCTGAGGCTCAGATTTCAGGGCGCTCCCATAATAATAATAATAATGGCATTTATTAAGCGCTTACTATGTGCAAAGCACTGTTCTAAGCACTCGGGAGGTTACAAGGTGATCAGGTTGTCCCACGGGGGGGCTCACAGTCTTCATCCCCATTTTGCAGATGGGGTAACTGAGGCCCAGAGAAGCCAAGTGACTTGCCCAAAGTCACACAGCTGACAATTGGCAGAGGCGGGATTTGAACCCATGACCTCTGACTCCAGAGCCCGGGCTCTTTCCCATTGAGCCACACTGCTTCTCCATAGCCACAGCAACCGCCCCAGCAGCCACCTGTCTTCCTGGGGTTTTGTGGAGGCCCCATGCAGTGGTTGCTTTTCTCTTTTGTGCTGGGGTGATGGAAGGCAGAACGGAGCTTGGGGCTAGATCCTGGGAGGCTCCATAGCTGGTTCTCATCATCATCATCATCATCATCATCAATCGTATTTATTGAGCGCTTACTATGTGCAGAGCACTGTACTAAGCGCTTGGGAAGTACAAATTGGCAACATTCTCCAGGGAGTGTGCTCTGACTGCTTCTCTCTCGTTTTTCGGGTGGGTTTTTTTTGTGGTTGTTTTTGGGTTTGGTGTTTTCTCATGGCGTTGAAGCATTTACAGCGTGCTAAGCCCTGGGTAGATACAAGATAATCAGGTCAGACACAATCCCTTTCTCACATGGGACTCCCAACCTAGAAGGGAGAACAGGTATTTATTTCATCCTAGTTTTACAGATGAGGAAACCAGGCCCAGAGAAGTTAAGGGACCTGTAGGCAGGTCACCCAGCAGGCAAGGAGTGGAGGCGGGATTAGAACCCGGCTCATCTCACTCCCAGGCCACTCTTTCCAGCCAGGGTGGTGCAAGACAAGGTGGGACGGAGTCTCGGCGGTAATACAGGGGAGAACTGGTGGTGGTCCCCGAGGAGGCAGCGAAGGTGGCTGGCTGTCCATTGGGAAGGACGCTGAAGGCGTGCTTAATTCTGCTTTTCTCTTCCCCAGGGGGTGGGAAATGCAGGACGGGATGGAGTCTGCCCAGTGGCGCGGAGGACAGCTGCCTAATTTTACTAAAGTCCCGCTACTCTAGAAGATCTTGTTTCCTTCATGGATGTAAATGCCTCTCATCTCAATTCAGGATACAGCGATTTATAAAGAAATAGAATTTTAGGCCTGCTATGGGGCACAAACTCAATAGACTCCATATTCATTCATTCAGAGCCCGGGCTTGGGAATCAGAGGTCAGGGGTTCAAGTCCCGGCCCCGCCAATTGTCAGCTGTGTGACTTTGGGCAAGTCACTTAACTTCTCTGGGCCTCAGTTACCCCATCTGTCAAATGGGGATGAAGACTGTGAGCCCCGCCTGAGGGACCACCTGATCACCTTGTAACTTCCCCAGCGCTTAGAACAGTGCTTTGCACATAGTAAGCGCTTAATAAGTGCCATTATTATTATTATTATTGAGTGCTTACTGTGTGCAGAGCACTGTACTAAGCACTTGGAAAGTACAGCCGGCAACAGATAGAGACAGTCCCTACCCAGCAACGGGCTCACAGTCTAGAAGGGGGAGACAGACAACAAAATTGTAGTTGCGTGAAAAACCCAGGTGGGATCAGCCATTTCTGTGTAGTTTCCAGGAAAATATCATCATCATCATCATCAATCGTATTTATTGAGCACTTACTATGTGCAGAGCACTGTACTAAGCGCTTGGGAAGTACAGATTGGCAACATCTAGAGACAGTCCCTACCCAACAGTGGGCTCACAGTAAAATATCTGCCACAGCCACTCAGACCAGTACAAATTGAGAACGTTCTTTTCCAAGTGTTTGCCTTCATAATGCCTCATTATGAATAAAATCATATAAATCAATAAAATCAATAAAGTCTTCACAATGCCTCTCCTATTCCGAGCCTCACAGAAAGAGTTGCCTTCAGAACTACCCTGGCGGTGACAAAAGGACAGATTTTCAACCGTAGCTTAGCTTGAAAAATTATGAAGGTGTTTAAGTACTCTTAAGCACAAATTAAAGTTTGTCTCAGGAAGCAGTGTGGCCAGTGGAAAGAGCATGGGCCTGGGATCCCGCGGACCTGGGTTCTAGTCCTGGCTCTGCCACTTGCTTGCTTTGTGACCTTGAGCAAGTCACCAAACTCTGTGCCTCAGTTTCCTCATATGGAAAATGGGGATTAAAAAACTCTTCTTCCTACTTAGACCATGAGCCCAGTGAGATACAGGGACTGTGCCTAACATGCTTATCTTGTGCTTAGTACAGTTCTTGACACACAGTATGCAATTAGCACACATTATTGTAATTCTTGTTGAACTGTTAATTATAATAAGCATTTAATAATCATTAAATAATACTAAGCATTTAGCCACATAAGCACTTTTTAGGATTTTTAACTATGGCACAAAAAGATTTTGACTGGGATTTTTATAGGGCCCAGAGATGAGAAAGAAAAGCGGGTAGCATTCTAATCATCATCATCAATCGTACTTATTGAGCACTTACTATGTGCAGAGCACGGTACTAAGCGCTTGGGAAGTACAAATTGGCAACACATAGAGACAGTCCCTACCCAACAGTGGGCTCACAGTCTAAAATTTAATTTAAATTCTAATTTAATTTAGGAAAACTGTGTCCAGGATAGTGGGGTTTTTTTTTTCTGAAGTTGTGATTTGTGCCTACTTATTTTCTTTTTCCAGACAAATGCCTGTTTTTTGTAAAGGTGTAATTTGATTTGTCCTTTACAGAAACACCTAAGATTTTGCTACCAGGTGGCCACGAACCAAACCTGGAAATCGGCACCTGCTTGTCACAAAATGCTAAAAAACAATCCTCAGAGTGTCCTGATTGTTTTAGAGGATTATTCCTGCAGCCATTGCTCAACTGTAGCCACATTCACTCGTTCCCAAATTGTTCATTTTACTTGTCAGGCAGACAGATTTGGCTTGTTATTACGCCTGGCCCCTGCTTAACTTTTGAGAACTGATATTCTGTGTTTACGTTTCTGTTATCCAGGTTTTCCAAGTACGTAAAGTCACAGGAGCTAATACCGGGAAAATATTTGCCATGAAGGTGCTTAAAAAGGTGATTAATTTTCACTCTTATGTGTTGCTAGACCTATTCAATTTTTTTGATCCCAAAGTGGTTACCAGCTTTTCCCAAAAAGGCAGTATTTTGTTCAGCATAGGTGAATCTTGTAGTGCTCCGATATATTTTAAAGTGAAAAATGGTGTGATTGCCTTGTATTGGAATAGTCATAACGTATACTTCTTGGTTCTTGCTCCTTCATCACCTTTTGCTGTAAGTATAACAACACCGGACAGGCAGTTGGAGACAAATGAGTAAAATAGCTTTTAAATTCTCTGAATATCATTTTGCACATTGAAGCTGTGAACTGCCATCTTGCTCGTACATTTCCTTTGGGTGCTTTTTTATGCATTAAGTCTACAGTTGGTAAAACCTGTTGTTTACATACACAAGAACCAATAATAATGAGCCTAATTCTCCCGGTGCCTTTCTCTCTGATGGCAAGTTTCACGCTTTGGAAACAACTTTATAATTTTCCGACCCCTCCCTCTCTCCCCACCCCAAAAAAAATGTGTACCCTGAATGCATTGGACAATCTTCCTAGTGTCCTTGAGAGTTACTGCTCCTTCCAAATTGCTTTACCTCCAGGAAGTACATTTAAATCGCCAAGAGAATCGGGCAGTGCACTTCTGGTGCTGTTAGTATTCTTGTATTAATTAGGCTCGTTTGAATTTCCAGGGGTAGTTAGGGCCCGGAGAATCATCAGGTTTTACAAAAAAGATTGTATTTTTTCCAATTTTCAGTTGGCTTTGTATTTTAGAAAATCTTTGTTATTCAGAAAATTGAATTCATTGGGTGAGATACAGCTTATCTCTGGTATCTGAAACGTTTGGATAATCCCATATTTTAGAGAATGGAAAGGGTAGGTACAGCATGCCTCATTCCCAATTCTGATCCGGGAGTTTCTGGCTAATCCCTTGGTCAGAAAGGAGGCCCAGGAATCCCGTATCTCCATGAGTTCCAAAACCAGAATGGGACTGTAAATATAACTTGCCCCTCTACTGTCCATTCTTACCCCAAGATGGATTACAATATTTCTCCAGAAAAAGTACCTTTAATTTTCCACTGTTTTTTTTCTGTTTGTTTTTTGTTTTGGGGGGTGGTTTGGGGGCCGGAGGGGCAGACAGGTGGGACGTAGGCTCAGTTTTGTTGTAATTAGCTTTAATAAACTTCCTGGGGTAAAAAAAAGAAATGAATAAAGTAGAATTCAGAAAAGAAAATAGAATAGAAAAGAAAATGCCATGTGCATGGCGCAGAAGTAAGAAGTATCAGTCTGTTCTTTCTTGGCCTCTGCAAATCCAGTTGAGGAAAGGCACAGAATGGATTTTTCTGGGAAATTCAGACCCTAAAACGCAATTGTAATTTTTAAATGTGTTCTACTCTGAACTTACAAAGTCACCCTTTTTTTTGTTTGTTTAGGCAATGATAGTAAGAAATGCAAAAGATACAGCCCATACAAAAGCAGAAAGAAATATCCTGGAGGAAGTGAAGCATCCCTTCATTGTGGATTTAATTTATGCCTTTCAGACTGGTGGAAAACTCTACCTCATTCTTGAGTATCTCAGTGGTCAGTATGCAGAACTTTGTGAAGTGTTTCAGAAACAGAGGCAATGTTTTGGTTTATGTAAATATTAATATGACTTTTCCATTAATAAAAGTGATCTGAGATTATAAATTCACCGTTGAAATTTTAAGCAGCGCATTATTGAAGAAATTGATACTTGACCAATAAGTATTACTATACATTAGATGCAGAGGAAGTGTTAAAAGCTAATCAAATCTCTGTTCTCAGAATTCTGATATTCTGGTAAATATTCGTGACGATAAGCTCTTTGTGGGCAGGGAATCCGTCACTCCTTTCAGTTAAACTCTAATTTTTGTCAAATTAAAACATTTCTTCCCTCTCTTAGGCTGTCAAAATATTTTGAGGGAAAGCATATAAAATTATAAATAAATTTCCGAGGGACAAATGTGTAATTGCTTCTTCAGACCCGAGGTCGAGCTTAGTTTAATATAATCTTGCAGGTGAATCTACAAAAATTCACAATCCACTCCCTCTTTCAAAAGCTGTACTGTTGCAAAGGCTCCACTATTGTCAAAAGTAACAAACATTTAACCACAGTTTGAGTTCCCTGCTATATACAGATATTCATAAAGGTAACAAAAGAGAAGCAAAAAATTACATCATTTATTTTCGACCTTGTGGTCTTTTTCTCTAGATTTGTTATCTGTTTTTTTTTTTTTTTTTAAGGCCCTGGGTATCCCTGACTCATGCTAATTTGCATAGCTGGTTAAACAGTAACACTTTTGCACCTTAATAAACATAATGTTACTGAGATTTTATTTCGGGGTTTTGAGTGGTATCCCTGCAAATATTGTGAAGTCTGTAAATGTAAAACCTAGATTTTTTTTGTTATATCTTAATTATAGCCGTAAAATTGAATACACTTCTCATGAACATGGGGACTTTATTTCTAGACCTACCGTTTCCAAAATATCTTTTTATTTTAAGGGGTTTTGTGCCTCTTTAATCATGGTTTGGAACAACAGAACATACTCTAGCATTATAAATTTGTCCGAAATAGAGACTGTTTCTAATGTCTTTCCTCTCTTCCCAGGAGGCGAACTATTTATGCAGTTAGAAAGAGAGGGAATATTTATGGAAGACACAGCCTGGTAAGTGACATTTCTGTGGTTTCGTGGATTCAGGTAGTGAGTCATGTAATTAAAAATAAGATTTCAACCCTGCTGACAGAGATTCAGTGATTGAGTCAGGGGCCCAGTCATGCGGAAATTCCGGGTTGGCGAGCAACTTTGGGACTCTGCCGACGGAGCTCTCGTCCTAAATCGGCCCCTTAAGGTCTGGGTGGATTGCTCCTCATTCCTTACTCTCCCAGACTTTCCCAGCAGTCCTTTACGTCAGAACTGTCTTTCCTTGAGTTGGTAGGATGCCGGTCCAGTTTTTTTCTGAGTAAGTGTGACTTTCCAGCGGAACCTGTATGTGTGTAACAACGGGTGGGGTCAGAAAACCTCTTTTCAGAAGACACCCAGGACTCCTCCATGTAGTTTCCTTTGGAAGGTTCATTTAATTTACCCATTATAAATTCAGGAGCTCTGTCCTCATTTGAAGCCCATCACATGTTGCCATCATTATGTTGCCAATATGTACTTCCCAAGCGCTTAGTACAGTGCTCTGCACACGGTAAGCGCTCAATAAATACGATTGATGATGGTGATCACATACCATTGGCGTGCTGACTGTGCTTATCCTAACGCATCAACGAACTAAAATAAGTATTCAGATGTTGGTCTCGCTGTATTACATTGGTAAGCTCCTTGAGGGCAGGAACTTGTCTATTATTATTTTTTTTAATTATTGTCTCTCCAGTACCTAATAGAACGTCCTGAACTCGTTAGGTGCTCAAATACTGTGAATTTGAACAAAGAACACACATTTAACAGCATTAACTCCTTTAGGGGTGATTATTTGGTGCTTAAGTCGTATTTACCTTTTGAGGGCTGCCCCCTTCAACTTGCTGGCAAGCTCAAGAGTCGGGGCTCAAAAAGGCAGCCGAATTGTGGCTTCCATTTGGCCCAGATCCGCCGTGGGTTGCAGTCAGCATCCTTTTCATACTGCAGTCGTCTCTAGGTCCAGCATTTCCAAGGGCTGCAGTGCGTGGAGGTTGTTGCACCGTCACTTTGCACCAGGCCCAAAGCCAGGGAAAAACCTGGCTTAGGTTTAGCCCATGAGTGAGATTTTACCCACCCCAGCACCGAGATGCAATGCCGCTGCCTTTTTTTCTTTTTTTCTCTCGAGAGAAATTGTCTGCGACTCGTCGAAGGCTGTGTTGTATTTGTGGCATCTGTGAGACCCCCGTATACAACTTTCACTCCCCCTGCCCTAGAATAGGTCCGGATAGCCTACAGGACTGCTGCATTGTGTTCTGGCCAGGATTGTCGTGCCTTGCGCTTTTCAAAACCAGACAAACTTGACTCAGCCCTTTATTGTTTTGGCTGTGCGTCAATTTGAGTATCGGACATATTCCTTGCGAGGTGGTGCGAGGGCGCACAGGGTTGGGCTCTCTGGAAATTCACACGTTGGTAGAGAGAAGGTGCCGAGGAGCAAGTGAGAAAGTGCCAATGGAAGCAAAATCCCCCGTGGGATTTTTAGGAAGAAAGGACTTCCTGTGAGCAGAGTGACAGTTTTCTTAATTCCAAGCCAGATAATTTGACCAGTTGGCCTCCTGTGGACTTTTTTAAATGTAGCAAAATACTCCAATGAGGAAGCACATTAATATTTTGCAATTTCATTTCCTCCCAGTCGCCCGTCACCTAAAGCTGTGTTACCTTTGGTTTTCCTCTCTAATTTGGTCTCCGGCACATGTCTGTTTGTTTGTAGGAGTTTTTGCTATGTACCTAGTTGTGTTTGCAGTCTTTAAGATGTTTTGTGTAGCTTAGTGTTTTTAATTATCTCAAATCCATTTTGTTCCAGCTTTTACTTGGCAGAAATCTCCATGGCTCTGGGGCACTTACATCAAAAAGGGATCATCTACAGAGACCTGAAGCCGGAAAATATCATGCTTAATCACCAAGGTGGAGATACAGTAAACAATTCTATAGTAAATAATCATATTCAGATCCTTTCAACTGGGCCACAGGGCTGTGTTTCAGCCCATTTCCTCTGCATTGGTTCATGTCACCAAGCCGCTTGCTGGCGATTTCCTGTTCAGTCTTAATTAATGACTCTCCCCACAGGGAATTTGGTGCCCTCAGTAGAATCAAAGGTGGCAGATACCGCACCTCCCTTCAGTCCACTGATCCTTTTGCATTCTTTTCTATTCAGGCCTCCCTTTTTGTAAAGGAGAAAAGTATTATTATTCCTAGTGGAATTGAGTAGTTAGGGGTCAGACCAAACCTGACTGGTCAGTGTTCTTTTTTTTTTAATTGGAACGGAACCAGCTCGGTCTGAATTGAGATGCCTTTATTGGCCCCAAACCAGAACCGAACTCAAATAACATCTTCCAGAACGAACTGAATCTCATTAGTGTCTTAAATGAGAAATGAGTGGAATCAAACTAACGCTTTTAGTGCAGCTCTGGGAAGGCTCTTAACCAGCAGTTATCCACCCCCAAAGTAGGGCCTTATCAGAGAAAGCAGCGTGGCTCAGTGGAAATTGCCAATTTGTACTTCCCAAGCGCTTAGTACAGTGCTCTGCACATAGTAAGCGCTCAATAAATATGATTGATGATGATGATGATGGAAAGAGCCTGGGCTTTGGAGTCAGAGGTCATGGGTTCAAATCCCGGCCCCACCACTCGTCAGCTGTGTGACTTTGGGCAAGTCACTTAACTTCTCTGGGCCTCAGTTACCTCATCTGGAAAATGGGGATTAACACTGGGAGCCCCACGGGGGACAACCTGATCACCTTGTAAATTCCCCAGCGCTTAGAACAGTGCTCTGCACATAGTAAGCGCTTAATAAATGCCATTATTATTATTATTATCATGTTCTGAAACCCCATCTGCTATCGGAGACATCCACCTGTTCCGCTCCTTCCTCCCCGTCTCTCCTTTTTCAGTCCCTTATATAGCAGAGTTAGTTTGGGCTCTTCTGAGGCATCAATTAGTGGTGGTTATTGAGCACTTCCTATGTGCAGGGCACTGTATTAAGTGGCAAGGAGTTTACAGTTCAACAGAATTAGCAGCCACGTTCCCTGCCCATAATGAGGGACAGTGCATGTTCTCCTTAGACTTGGCAATTGTTGACAATATTTTGATTTTTGGAGGGGACAGAGAACGTCTGGCCTCTCTCACTGGGAACCCACGTAGTCTACATAGACCTCAAGGAAACCTTTCTTAGTTCAATAAGTTGCCTAGGCATGATTTTTTAAGGCTTTTAATGTCTGCGTGACTTGACATTTTGATGACTGATCTACTTATTTGACTCCAGTGGCAAGATTTGACGTGTAGTATTTTCAAGACTGTGGAGGGAAGCAGCGTGGCTCAGTGGAAAGAGCCCGGGCTTTGGAGTCAGAGGTCATGGGTTCAAACCCCGGCTCCGCCAATTGTCAGCCGTGTGACTTTGGGCAAGTCACTTCACTTCTCTGTGCCTCAGTTACCTCATCTGTAAAATGGGGATGAAGACTGTGAGCCCCCCGTGGGACAAATTGATCACCTTGTAACCTCCCCAGTGCTTGGAACAGTGCTTTGCACTTAGTAAGCGCTTAATAAATGCCATTATTATTATTCAGGAAGCACTACGAGGTTACTGCTAGAACTCAAGTTGTTTTATTGTAACTCCGACCCTGTGATGTTGCAGGTGGAACAAGGATCACTCTTTGAATTTTATTATGCAATAGAAACTCAATTTCTGGCATTAGAAATGTTCCGTAGCTTGCTTCTTTTCTCCTCGGCATTTGCTCCTATCGATTGGGGAAAATTTGAATTTATTTGTTCAAATTATTTTTCATCACTTCATCGGATTTATTTTTAGGGGTTTTTTTTGGAACTCCTAGAATAATTAATAGGATGAATGGGTTACTTTCTATTTGATTATTTTAAAAGGAGAGGATAAAAGAGAGTAGAGTTTCCTTGCGCCATTAAGAAACAAATTCTTCTTCACGTATTGAAACACAGTGTACGTAAAGATGGATTTAAATTAATTTCCCTACTAGGTGAAAGTTAGGGAGATTAGAACAGTGATTTAACAGTAATTACTGTTTAAATTACGGATAAACAGCAATTTAAAGATTGATTTAAATTAATTTGCCTACTAGATGAAAGTTAGGGAGATTAGAACAGCACTTAGAACAGTTCTTTGCACATAGCGCTTAACAAATGCCATTATTATTATTATTATTATTATTATCATTATTATTATGGGACTTAAATATTAGGAGGAATGTCAAGGAGGGCAGCCGTCACCCATTTCTAATCATCACGTTGCCACAGTCGGAGACAGAATACAGGGCTAAGTGTCCGTTGTCAGTCCAGCTATGGCACTGATTATATCCTGTGTCCTTAAAAGGTATTACCTTTTCTGACTCTGTTTATAGAAACACAAAAAGTCTTTAATATACACGCCAGAGATTTTAATGGCCCAATTGGTAGAACAAAGGCCAAGATGGAACAGCCTCTTTAATAATGGCATTAAGCGCTTACTATGTGCAAAGCACTGTTCTAAGCGCTGGGGAGGTTATAAGGTGATCAGGTTGTCCCACGGGGGGCTCACAGTCTTAATCCCCATTTTCCAGATGGGGTAACTGAGGCACAGGGAAGTGAAGTGATTTGCCCACAGTCACACCGCTGACAGTTGGCGGAGCCGGGATCCGAACCCATGGCCTCTGGCTCCAAAGCCCGGGCTCTTTCCACGAGCCACGCTGCTTCCCTTTATTTGTGGACGGCTTCTAATTCATTCGTCACTTTTTCTAGAGTCCTGGATTGCCTGCCGCAAACTGCAGAATCATCATCATCATCAATCGTATTTATTGAGCGCTTACTATGTGCAGAGCACTGTCCTAAGCGCTTGGGAAGTACAAATTGGCAACATACAGAGACGGTCCCTACCCAACGGTGGGCTCACAGTCTAGAAGGGGGAGACAGAGAACAAAACCAAACATACTAACAAAATAAATAGAATAGATATGTACAAATAAAATAAATAAATAGAGTAATAAATATGTACAAACATATATACAGGTGCTGTGGGGAAGGGAAGGAGGTAAGATGGGGGGGGAATAATTTCACTCCTCTGCACCGATCGCCACACTCGCTTTAGGTTGTACTGCGGTGATCCTTAGCAGCTCTCTCTGCCATTTCTGAAATCATTCTTCCCTTTTAATGTAAGATCAACAGAGCGCGGCTTGGGTGCCTGATTAAAATCGTCAGAGTTGGTGAATGCCAATTCTTATTTTGTTTTCGTGGTTATTTACCATTAAACCTGTCCCTCAAGCCCGCTACAGAAAAACTCTTCCCCCTTTCCTCCTCCCCCATATTACCGATTAGGAGGCTGCCCAACAGGGCAGGTATAAGAATCCAGGATGCTGCAAAGCTGCTGTCTCTGAGGGATCCACTCACCCTCTCCATTTTAGGATATATTAGTATTCAAAGCAGCCTATTAATAAATGATTGGATGCTTCAGTCTTACGAATGAATGGACATACTCAAACCCGAGTTAAATTTGCAATACGGTCAAAAGAAGTTTCCTTACCCAATTTGGATATAGCGCAGTAGAAAAATTAGGTAACGTTCTTCCCAAAGCGTGAGTCTCCTGGAATTATATCAATCAATCGTATTTATTGAGCGCTTACTATGTGCAGAGCACTGTACTAAGCGCTTGGGAAGTACAAATTGGCAACACATAGAGACAGTCCCTACCCAACAGTGGGCTCACAGTCTAAAAGGGGGAGACAGAGACAGAATTATAGTGTCCACATCGTACGTCGTGTAGGTCGAGGCGAGGTGCTGCTGCACTTCCCCGCCTCTGCCTTCCCGTACTATACGGTAGTTTGCGTTTCTTTGTGTTTTTGCAGTTTTGACGGTAAAACAACCGAGTAAGGGAAGGTACAGAGCATTCATCATCAATCGTATTTATTGAGCGCTTACTGTGTGCAGAGCACTGTACTAAGCGCTTGGGAAGTACAAATTGGCAACATATAGAGACAATCCCTACCCAACAGTGGGCTCACAGTCTAAAAGGAGCATTGTAGCGGTGATGGACGTAACAATAGCATAGAAGTGTGTATCGGAAAATGCGGGTCATGGTGGGGCCTTCAAACCATCTATCTTCTAGCTTATTAATTTCCAGTGACTCAATGGTTACTACAGTTCAATTTTCCCAAGAACTCAAGTATTCCATTAAAGCAGAAACAACGGGGTGGGGTTTTTTGTTTGTTTTGCCCCTTCAAGGAGAACGTAGGCAGAAATACTGAGTTTGGGAATAAACAGATTGTTTTGTGTAGGTGATGTCTAAGTACAACCATGCCAGTGTGGTATTTGGAGTTGGCCGAGTAACCAAGCTGAAGTTTTTCATTTCAGGTCATGTAAAATTGACAGACTTTGGACTATGCAAAGAATCTATTCACGACGGAACAGTCACGCACACGTTCTGCGGAACAATAGAATACATGTAAGCTGCTTGTTCAGGAAATTTTGCTGTCATCCAGGTTGACTGCCAAACCTTGTTTTAATCGGTGGTTCGAGTGTGCTGTGTTTTAGAGGAATCTTGTATAGTATGGGTTTTTATAAAAAAAAAGTCATTAAATTGATCTTGGACTGTGTGTCCTGGCACATTCCTCATGCACTTTTTTTTTTTCTTTTCGTGCAGGGCCCCTGAAATCTTGATGAGAAGTGGCCATAACCGTGCTGTGGACTGGTGGAGTTTGGGGGCATTAATGTATGACATGCTGACTGGAGCAGTAGGTGCACAGTTAAAAACTGCATGCATTTCATTACATCCCGTAATCCCTTCCTTCCTCTCCCCCTCCCTTCCTTCTTCTCCCCCTTGTCCCCTTCTCCATCCCCCCCCATCTTACCTCCTTCCCTTCCGCGCAGCACCTGTATATATGTTTGTACATATTTATTACTCTATTTATTTATTTTACTTGTACATATCTATTCTATTTATTTTATTTTGTTAGTATGTTTGGTTTTGTTCTCCGTCTCCCCCTTTTAGACTGTGAGCCCACTGTTGGGTAGGGACTGTCTCTATATGTTGCCAATTTGTACTTCACAAGCGCTTAGTCCAGTGCTCTGCACACAGTAAGCGCTCAATAAATACGATTGATGATGATGATGATGATGACCCCGTAGCTAGCAAAGCACAACCACGAGGACTCCTTGGCCATGAATGGGTCAGAAGAAGCTGACGTGGCATTTCGTTGTTTGGCCTTACTTTATTCAACTCCGTGGCCCCGTTTTTCATCTCAAAGTCATCCCTGAGTTCTGTAATCAGTCAGTGGGATTTACTGAGCTCTTACTGTGTGTCGAACGCTGTACTAAGCGCTTGTGAGAGTATGGTATACCAGACTTGGTAGACATGTTCCCTGCCCACAATGAGTTTACGGCCTAGAGTGGGAGACAGGTATTAATATAAATAAATAAATTACGGATATAAGGGGAAGCAGCGTGGCTCAGTGGAAAGAGCACGGGCTTTGGAGTCAGAGGTCAGGGGTTCAAATCCCGGCTCCGCCAATTGTCAGCTGTGGGACTTTGGGCAAGTCACTTCACTTCTCTGGGCCTCAGTTACCTCATCTGGAAAATGGGGATTAAAACTGTGGACCCCCCCCCCCCCCGCCGTGGGAAAAGCTGATCACCTTGTAACCTCCCCAGCGCTTAGAGCAGTGCTTTGCACATAGTAAGCGCTTAACAAATACCGGCATTATTATTATGTAAGTACTGTCGGGCTGAGGGAGGGGTGAAGAAAGGGTGCAATTCCAAGTGCGAGCGTGACGTAGAAGAGGAAATGAGGTCCTGGTTGGGGAAGGCCCCATGAAGGTGGGAAGAGGGATCATCTGTCGGATATGAAGAGGGAAGGTGTTCCAGGCCAGAGGCAGGATGTGGTGAGAGGTCGGTGGCAAGATAGACGAGATAGATAGTGCTTGGGAGAGCACAGTAGACCTGGTAGACCTGCCCTCTCGGAGCTTGCAGTCTAGCAGGGGAGACAGGCATTAAAATAAACTACAGCTCGGAGAAGGAGCAAAATATAAGGAGGGGATCGTTATTTTTAGATACCCCTCTCATCTGAGAAGCGCGACTGCCTGATGATGCTGCCTGAGAGCCCACTAACGATGTTCTTCCCTGGTTCGATTTTTTTTTCTCATTCTTCTCCTTTTACTTTCCAGCCCCCATTCACTGGGGAGAACAGGAAGAAGACAATTGACAAAATACTCAAATGTAAACTCAATTTGCCTCCCTACCTCACACAAGAAGCTCGAGATCTGCTTAAAAAGGTAGGTTTTCTTTCAGATATACATGCAGTCGTGCACACAGTAAGAGCAGCGTCACCGTCAGTGATAATTTAAGTATTGGTCCGCTTTCTTTCCCGAGGCTTAATTTTCACCTTGAAGAATGAAACCCTTACGGGGACAGGGCTGCTTTCCTTGAAAGGCAAATCCAGATGGATTTGCTCAGCCACTTGCCCTCTCTCCAAAGAAACCTCTTGGAAAGATTAATTGTGCAGCTACTCAAGTCAGAGAGGACACGCCATTTTATTAATGACTTTCAACAAGCTTTCTTCAGAAGGGTCCGTTTGCTTTTGATCATTTGCTACTTCCTTCCCAAAGCTGCTAAAAAGGAATGCTGCTTCCCGACTTGGAGCTGGCCCTGGGGACGCTGGAGAAGTTCAGGTAGGCTTGGAATTTGGGGGGCTCCCACCAACAAATCTGCTTCCTCTAAAAGACAGCGCATGTTTTACCCAAACGCTTCTATCCTGATAGTATTAGGGAGGAAATCCCTTAGAGAGGTCTAGTGGCTATTGAGTCCGAGGAAAAGTCTGAAAGTTTGAGAGTTCTCTACTTTATTTTCCAAAAAAACTTTTGGTAAAAACCATTCAGTGATGTCCGTTGATCCGTCAGTGGTATTTATTTATTATTTAAATAAAGTAATAATTTAAATAATAATATTATTATTTATTTATTATAGCACGTAAGTCTACAGGGTGCTGTACTAAGTACGTTGGGAGAGTTTAAATTTAATAGAGTTGGTAGACACGATCCCTGCCCTCAAGGAGCATAAAGTCTAGTAGGGAAGACAGATATTAAGAGTGTAAATCTACAGGGTGCTGTACTAAGTATGTGGGAGAGTTTAATAGAGTTGGTAGACACGATCCCTGCCCTCAAGGAGCATAAAGTCTAGTAGGGAAGACAGATATTAAGAGTGTAAAGAAGCAGTAGAGTATGACATGTATACAAGTGCTATGGGGCTTGGGGTGGAGTGGATATCAAGGTGCTTAAGGGATACAGATCCAAGTGGCAAAGGTGATGCACAAAGGAGAATGAATAGGTTGGGAAAATGAAGAATTAGGGAGAACCTCAGTGGATAAAGTCCAGACTAGGGAGTCAGAAGAACCGGGTGCCAATACTGGCTCTGCCACTTGTCTGCTGTGTGACCTTGGGCAAGTAACTTCCCTTCTCTGTGCCCCCATGTTTCCTCATTATGCAAAATGGGAATTCAGTACCTGTTCTCCCTCCCCCATGTGGGACAGGCACCCTGTCTGATGTGACTCTCCGTATCTACCCCAGCACGTCGTATAGTGCTTGGCACAGAGTAAGCACTTTTGCTACTAGTGGCAGTAGGATTATTCAGTTAAATTCTGTCTCCTCAAGACATGGAATCAGCAAGCTTGCTTTGCTGATGACTGTGAGGCCTTGGACAAATTAACCTAGAGTGGCTTAAGCTTCTTGGTCTTTTCGAGTGGTTTGGCAGGATGCGAACATCAGTGCCCTGTCATTCTAGTGATGTTGGTGAGCTGACGTGGCTCCCTTGCTCTCCTTTACTCAGTCAGACCTGTGGTCTAAAGTGTTTTCTATCATAGAAAAGACCTGGGCGCACACTCATCCTTGCTTATGGTTCCCTCATCTGTAAAATGGGGGTTAAGGCTGTGAGCCCCCCGTGGGACAACCTGATCACCATGTAACCTCCCCAGTGCTTAATAAATGCTATCATTATTATTATGAATTTTTCTTCTGATTCTCAAAGAAAAGACCTGGGTTAAGGTTACTTAGGTCTCCCTTACCTGGCTGGTCCAGGTGTTCACGTGACTTTGGACTACCCAGTTAATTATATCAGACCAGAGATGTGTATTCCAGTTCATTTTTTCTTATTTGGTGTTGGTCCTAGGCTCATCCTTTCTTCAGACACATTAACTGGGAAGAACTGTTGGCTCGGAAGGTGGAGCCTCCCTTTAAACCTCTGTTGGTATGTATGCACAAAAGCGTGTCTCTCTCGGGGAGGGGTAAAAGATTTTAGGGTAACCTGTTCAAATTTGCAGTGTGTTTTTTTTAAGAATTTTCAATAGTTCTCCATTCCTAGGTATCCTATCAGTTTCCGGACTCCTTTCTCCTCCCCTTGGAAATTTGATTGATATATTCCTTTTGGGAAACTGGTACCTGCAGTACGTGCTGCATTTAGATAGCCGACTGCTCCACACAGAATCTGAGTATCAAGTTCAGGCTATTCAAAGCTCTTTCGTTTACTTATTTTTCACATTTAAAGCCCAGTTCACAAAAGAATGAGAGGACTTGTCTTCTAAGTCACGAGTAATGGGGAACACAGTCGAGTGAATTAGTCCCAATTGCTATGTCTCATTGTCATTGACCTTTTCTCTTTACGAGAGATGTGTGGAGTATTATGAAGGATGAGCAACATTCTCACTCCATTTCTTGCCAGCTCTAGTACGGACTTAGAGGAGCAGCTTTTCACAACTGGCAACTGTGTTCAGATGGAAGGGAAATTGACCTGCTTTCAATCCTGTCACCTAGATTTTCCATCCAGATGGGGGAAAGTAGCGACCTAGGCCAAATGGCTCTGTAACATTCTGGGAATAAACTTGAACATTTTCCTAAGAGGTTGGTTGGTTGGAACAGCCAGCCCACAGAGGAATCTAGCCTGGAGTTCTCTAAATAAATGCAATTATTTCAAGTATACTCCAGGCTGAGCCGTAATTTATCAGGCTGCTTGGAAATTCTGAAGGTGCAAGTGCCATGGGTATAATGCCTCTTCAAATGTATCAACCTCGGAAAAGAATCCTGAGGCTGAATTATCCATTTCTTGGAAAACACACTGTTTGGTTTTGTGTGAAGCCTCGTCCTGAATCGGAGGGAAGCATATGAGCTTTTAAGACCTTCAGTAGGTGAGAGTAAAATCTTATGCCAAGAAGAGGTTTTTACCTTCAAGATTCTAAAGGAAATGGCATATGTCCAGAATCATTTTAAGCCAAATAGTAACGGCATGAAAGTTTAATTCTGTGTTCCTCTTAGATCCCGATTCTTGGCATCCCTTGGCATTTATTCTTAAGGGTCTCTTTAACACGTGGCGTGAACACAACATCACTTGTAATTTACAGCAGCCTAAACACAAGGAATGCCCTTTATCCAAAGAGCTCTTGAATGAGGGCTTTCGGTTCCTGCGTAATATGAATCCTGAATCATTTTGTTTTCACAAAGCAATCCGAGGAAGATGTGAGCCAGTTTGATTCAAAGTTTACACGTCAAACACCTGTTGACAGCCCAGATGACTCAACTCTCAGCGAAAGTGCCAACCAGGTCTTTCTGGTACGTCGGGGAAGGTGTTGGGAGGGGTGTGGGCGATAGATGGTTAGGAAGTGTCCCATAACAAGAAAAGCCAGTTTGGGGGTAGTTCACGGGCTATACCCGGCTCCAGAAATTCTTGGAAAACTAGTTTCATTCATTTTGTGCCCAGAAAAATAGTTTTTAAACCAGTAAAGTGGCAACAGTCCAACTGGGCAATTAGGGGAGGTGATGGGAGTCCATACTGCTATATCCTTTTCCTGGCTGGGCTGCTGACTTGCCTTAGTGACCGGTTCTGTGTTTAAATGGGAAATTACCCCGTCCTTGGGCCTGCGTTTGTTCGGTGTCTTGTGTCCACTCTCATCTGAAAATAGGGGTGAATAGTTACCAAGGATTTTCCGATCCTTTGATACAAAGAAACCCAGGAATCCACATGATTAAGGTAGGCATAGTCTTCATCCTTAAGACAATCCAGTGGGATGTACCTGACATGTTTAAAGTGCTATAGGCTATTACCTTTTTTCATTGTAAGTTTTTTTTTTAACTTTGCAAATGGTCCTTGGTACCTTGTACGTAGTGGATATTGTTTCATTCGTAACCACGTAAGGATCTCTATGTTGCCAGCTTGTACTTCCCAAGCGCTCAGTCCAGTGCTCTGCACACAGTATGCGCTCAATAAATACGATTGATGATGATGATCTCTATGGAGCTGTCTTCCATATGACTTTAAATAACAAATCTATCCAGTGGGCCTCAACAGTAGTGATTGGCTTGTTAAAATCAGGGAATTAATACTGGCATATGCAGGTGCATCTCACGAACCTGGAATGGGCAGGCTGAAGCCCCTGAATTAAAAGGATTTTCCAGAGGCAGAACTCCACCCAATTAAACTCCTTTCCAAAGCAGCTAGGGACCATTTTCTGAGGGCCTTGAGCCCCTCTGCCTAGCCTGGGAGCATTTCAAGAGACTGTGATTACACCTTCTTCAGTTCCAGGTGTGAATAGATAATGTCTGCAGAGGGAAAGGGGTGGTGGCTACGGGGACTGATTTCTGAGAGGAAGTTTCTATAAAGAATAGGTACTCCAGAAAAATGGGATAGCTGGACATAGCATTTTATTTTGCTAGTTACTCCACACTGAGTCATTCCTTTAGAACCCTTTAAGTCCATAACCTCTTGGCCCATTTTTCAGGGCATCTGAACGTGTTACTTCAAAATCTTCTGCCTGACTAGTGTTCTTTAGCTTCTGATGTCTATCCATTACCCAAAATGGAAAACTTTCAGACCTTAATTATTTTTAATGAAAATACACGTTTCATAACTGGGTTCCTTTGAAACGCTCTCTTGCCTTTTATTTCTTTTGCCTCATCTTTGTTCCAGAAATGGGAGCCCTTCACCTGCTTCCGTTGCACTGGGATAAACTGGCTTGCCCGGAGAGCCACTTCGGCCTCCGAAGTGACTGGGCTAGCGGTTTCCCCTCTGTATAAAAGAAACTGGTCTGCCACTGAAAAGCGTCAGGCTTCCCGGGGTTTATATTCTGGCCTGAGACCAGGTGGCCACCAAAGCTTGGTGCAATTCAAAGGTTCCTAAGTGTTACCTGTCACTTGAGCATTACCTCGACTGTTCTTTGTGGTCCGTTGTTCACCGGCCACACGATTATAGAATCGGTTCTGCTTCCAGTGGGGCTGTGCTCATTCAGGTGGCCAGAGCCGTATGCTGGAGGGTGGGATGGTGCCATTTCCCCTGCTGCCACTTCTCGCCCATCTTTTTTCTCCACTTGGGTGGTGCGGATGCCTCAGAGTTACACCACCACAGAGCAACAGCTCAGGCAGAGGGTGAGGATCCTCTGATGGCGGGTCTGGACCGAGGAAAAGGAAGGGACAGCAAGGGCCCGCCACAAACCCGCCCTGGAATCGAGAAAAGCCCGGTCCCCGTGGGCTTACTTGGGGTGCAGTTCCTTTGGTCTGTAACCTTGGGACTCTGCAGGACTAAAAGATCTTATTGAGCTGCCTCTGGGATTTGGGGGAAGCTCTGTAGGGCAGGCCCTGTGTCACGAGGCTGGCCAGCTAGATGGAGAAGTTTTAGCAGACGTTTGCAATCTGTCAACGTAGGTGGAAGTTTGGGGTCCGAGAGAGTGGTTAGCTACGGTTACATAACGAAGATCTATTTCATAATACTAAACTCTTGCTTTTCAGGGTTTTACATACGTGGCTCCATCCGTACTGGAAAGTGTGAAAGAGAAGTTTTCATTTGAACCAAAAATTCGATCTCCTCGTAGATTCATTGGCAGCCCCAGGACACCAGTCAGGTATTTCCTAAACTCTTTCCCAGCCCAAAAACTGGTTTCCTTTTGGGGGAAAAAAAGTTGCCTCTGAAGTGACTGTGATCATTAAGGGAGCACTGATTTGACCATTACTTACTTATCCCTTCTAAACCTTCTGTTGCACGTTGCAGGTGAAACTTTGACAGAACAAGTGTCCGAAATCCAAAACCCTTGTTAAAATAAACGTTCCAGTGTGCAAAGATAACCTGTGACTAGTGGTGCTTTGTTATGAGGTTTTCACTGGAGGCCATACTTGTTCTCTCAAGGTTTCTCCTCTATACAAATCTTACGTTAACAGCTTCACTGCCACTCAGCATGAACTACAGTCTTTTAGACTGTGAGCCCACTGTTGGGTAGGGACCGTCTCTATATGTTGCCAACTTGTACTTCCCAAGCGCTTAGAACAGTGCTCTGCACACAGTAAGCGCTCAATAAATACGATTGATGATGATGATAACTACAGCAGCCAGGCCAAAGTACTTGACTACATCCACCTGCTGTATTCTTTGTGTGTCTTCTGTACTGCAAGAGATGAGAGTATGAGACACAAGTAGTTTTGGATACCTCATCGATAGGTATGGCTTAAATCTTGTCTTTTCTATCTCTGGTACGTGGGGGATTTCGATAGGGTCGCATCAACGTCAACGGGAAAAACGTACCCCACCTCTTCCCGGGTGCCGTAACGAAAGGAAGAGCTGCAGGATGGATTTAGGCCTTGGCACTCATTGCTCCGCTGTTTTGTCTTTTTCTTCAAGCCCTGTCAAGTTTTCTCCTGGAGACTTCTGGGGAAGAGGTGCTTCCGCCAGCACAGTGACTACTCAGCCACCTGTGGAGTATCCCATGGAGACCAGCGGAATAGAACAGATGGACGTGACGATGAGTGGAGAGGCATCGGCACCACTTCCCATCCGTCAGCCTAACTCTGGGCCGTACAAAAAACAGGCCTTTCCCCTGCTTTCCAAACGGCCGGAGCACCTGCGCATGAATCTATGACAGTGAAGTGCGGCTGACAGGTTTAACTCCGTAAGGACAGAAACAAAAGACGGAGCGTGAGCATCCTACAAGCTGAAATGAGAGTTCAGAAAGACGGTATCAGAGAGTCAGTATCGTTGCACAGACAGTTTGGGAAAAGGAAAGAAAAAGATGGATGTAAAAGAAAAGTCAATTAATGGTGCAGAAAACCAAACACCCCAAGCAGAAGGGCGTTGCGGAAGTCTAGGCACGCCTGTCTATTAACTGGTTTCCAGCGACACCTCACCTTTCAAGGATTTTTCATGTCGATGGCTTGAAATTGACAGTATTAAGCGTAGGATGTTGCTCCGGAATCAGCAGAGTCATGAGTTTGTCAACAAGGGTCAGCCCTTTCACTAGGCAAAAGTACGAAATGCCGATTAACACTTGCGTCCTGAGGACAAATTAGCATGCGAGCTTGGTCAAACTGTTTCCCTCTGGCAGTGTGGAATCAAAGAGGAGAGAACCTTTAACAATTAACGTTTTACGTGCAAAACAAAACCTAATGAATTTTTTTTATATAAATATATATTTTTCAAATAGATTTTTGATTCAGCTCATTATGGAAAGCACCCCAAACTTTAAAATGCAGAATTACCGGTCAGTGGGCGGAAGGCCAGACTTAACTAGTTCTGTTTCTTCTCTTGTTGGAATAATAAAATGGAAAAATGAATCATCGCTAACTACAGCTGTGGCTCGTTCGAGGGGCGGGGGGAGGAATCGGGGCTCACTCCACTACCCAGCCGCAAATACTTGTAACACTAGGAGAAAAAGAATCGACTCAGTGCTTTGGCAGTGCTGAGTTAAACTGGAAGCCAGAGGCTAGACAAAACTCGTATGTCTGTAATTCATCTTTGTCCGGGGCCCTTGCTTCCCTGGGGGGAAAAAAACCACCTTATCCCCTCTTCTTCCTTGTGTTTGTGTCGGTTTAAGTGTTAAATTCAGATCTAGGCCTGCGTAACAGGTCCCACCAGGCTGGGAGGAGGATGCTGGTAGCTGTCCGTCTGCCTCCAAGCCCTACCACACCAGTAATCTCGCTGCAGCCGACCAACCGGTAAGAAGCTTCCGTGGCTCACTTTTGTGGTTTTCATTTACCGTGTGCGATGTTTACCCCCCCGCTCTTCTCCATACGAGGTTCACGCTGAGGGCGTATACGTTTTCGGGCGGTAAAAGTATTAAGATGGCCTTTTGATGAACGTCTTCCACAGTAAGGACTTCTTAGCGGCTTAATTTAGCATACGTCTGAACATATTAGGCACTATTGTTTTTGAGATGATTGTCGTAAAAATCCGTACAAGTGGCTTACAGGTACAAAGAATGAAAGTACAGGTAACTTTACCTTAATTACTTCCTGCCTTAAAGAAAGCGATTTCCACGAGTATAGCTGGTGAAAGGGTTAGCAGCTGCAAAGCTGTTTCAGTAGGTAAACCGTGCGAATGACTGTGTTGTGCACATACCGGTGTAACGGATGATCTTGTCACCTCCTGGCTCGCCATTCTGTACTGTCTTCAGTCCTCGGCTCTTCAGATTCAACCTGTGATGCTCACCCTCCTAGGGATTTTTCTATAGATGCTGCTTTGTTCTGTGTTCTCCAAACCTATTTGAGCCATAGGATCCAAGCCATAAAGTTCTTTATACCCACTGAATCCAGCCAGACACAAGCAAGGTTTTTTCAGGTTGGTTTTTTTTTCATTGTTAATCAGTTTGAGGCGACTCCCGCCACTTCAACACAACACAGTGCTATCAAGTCTGAAACGGATCTGAAAAGAACATTTTCAGTTCTGTGTTACCGACAGCTACTGAAGGGGGGAAAACGGCTAGTTTTTCTTGGCACGAAGCTTTCTATTTCTCTCCCTTATTACAGCAGCCTATTTTTTTTGTGTGTGTGGCGCTTCTTGTTTTGTGGTTTTTGTAGAAAAAAAAAATCTCACTTACCTTTGCTCAACTAATGATCCAAGTCCGAAACTGCTCTCCCATACTCTGTCCTTTGTGGGACAAACTGAGAACCCAGTTCTGTAATGTGCAGCTACTACGAGATTTGAAAACAAGCGGCTTGTGCTACCGAGGGATCACTTCCATCCCGTCACATCACCAAAGCAGATCAAGTTGCATTGCTACTTTCATACCCATACTGTCCCTGTTCTATTTTCTGGTAACATTGACACTGTGATTGAATATAATTCCATAGTTCTTTCATCTTCCTGAACCAGTATGGCTGGCAATAATGACAAGAGTTGCAAAACTCTGCTGCAGAGATATTGTTAAACTAAATATATATATATATATTCATAATCTGTTCGACATCCACTGTAGTGGACTTAAGCTCCCATGCTGTCATGTGTTCTTATTCTGTAACAGTGCTCCATAATATGGATATTACTGACGCCCCAACCGTAACTGTGAAAATGTGTCACGTGACACCTTGGTGTCATTCAGACAGCAAGTACACACTATGCAATGTGGTTTCTCCTATATTTATTTGTAAAAATCCAAACATAGTTTATATATATATATATATTTAGTGTCAATATTACTAGTCATGAACTTCTAGGAGGAGCTTTGTTCTACCTTAAAGTTATTTCAAGTACTAGCGTACAGAAGCTTAAAAAGCTTCTTCACTTTTCTTTAATAGCAATTATAGAATCTTCTTTTTTTTATTTTGTACAAGCTGTGCTTTTTTAATTAATGTAATCATTGGGTTTCCTGATACTAATTTGATTTTTAGGATTTATGGCATTACAGAATAAACCTGGGTTCGTAAATCCTGCTGTGATTAACCATGTAAAGTATTAAATCTTGAATTTGAACCAAATCGCATTTAAGTTGTTTTCCAAAATAAGCCTGTTTTTGCATTTGCTATTGAAAAATGAGGTTGAGTGCCTACCAACTTTCTTCCAAAACATTTTGAGATGGAAAATAACGCTAGGGAGTCGGTTGCACTTTTGGTATGCCACAACTTTTCATCGTAGGTATGAACTGGTGACACAAGATATTCCGAATCCTACTGAGACTGAGCCCGTGAAT